>NC_064641.1:389396539-389699569 GCF_023864345.2 Schistocerca serialis cubense | reverse complement strand
CGGACGCGAGACTCCACGGATAATCGTAAACCACAGATAATCCAGATCACACATGCTTTTATCTGAAATTACTGTTTACTGTATTTACATAACATGTCACATGTCAAAGCCAGCTGCATTACCCGCAGAAACCTACAATTTATTTCCAAAAGTACACTTTCTTTGGTTCAGTTTATTGGCTTTCGAGCCGTGCCCATTCAGACATCTCACTAGTGTAATTTAATTTATGATGACACGAACATAAGAGCAACACAACCCTCAGTCACCGAGCGGAGAAAATCTCCGATCCGGTCGGGAATCGAACACGGGCCCCTGTCCGTAATAATCTACCGCGCAGCTACCGAGGTAGACAAAAATTAATCTTAATACACACTTATTTCGTTTACCTGCTTTTTGTTAACTTTCTGGGAATAATTCTACAAGTTTTCTTTGTTTCTGCTTTCATTCACTCCTTTTTCTGACTGTAGATCTCATCTTCGATAGAGCCAAATGCTCGATGTAAGTGAGCTGGAAGTGAACAACCTTTGCTCCTACGGAATGGTGGGGCAAGCTGTCCTGTCGGTAGCTGCACGATCAGCGCGGCGGATTACCAAGCTTAAGAGCCTGGGTTCGATTCCCGCAGGGTCGGAAATCTTCAATCTGGGACTGGGTGTTGTGTGCTGTCCCTACGTTCGTATCATCGTAATTGACGCTCCAATGTTGAGCTGGCTGAATGGGTACCTCACGAAAACCAATAAATTGAAGAAAACAAACGACAAACAACAGAAAAATATTTCATGGATGTCTGGTGGTAAAACATGAGTCACATGCATAGTAGCGTATTCTAAGCCCAAATATTCGTTCTTATTGTAACATAATATGTCCGTTTTCATTTTTATCTTTTCAAAATACGCCTAACTATTTACGGATAATCCGTACCTTCATAACCGGGAGCTTATTGTATTTACTGATCATGGGTTGACAGCTTTCAAAAAATTTACGGTGTGGCATTGAGGATGAATAAACTGCGAAACGTGTAAAATATAATAGATCTATCGAGAGACAATACACAGTAGAAACGCCCCTTGACCAGTCACTTTGTAAACAACTGAATTGTATGTAAATGTTTGATAATACACACTGAAAATAAGTTCTAATTTTGATCTAAGTCTGCAACGAATTCAGGACCACCTTCACCGGCAGACAAGGAGACGAGCTGCTGTCCGCTTATTTAGTATTTATAAGTAGATAACTTGTAGATATTTTGTCTCCGCTATTGCTAGCTAAGATATTCTGCTTCCATGGTATAAAATTTCTCCCGTGGCGTACAGTATATATTCGTTGAATTCATTCCAACGGACTTCTCTAGAGGCGTTCATGCGATTATTTACAGTTTATGCAAGATACATCTGTTTCAGTTGATACTATCCAGTAATCATAAACTAAAAAATAATTACATGCTGTTGTATACACAGAAGTTGCAAAGACAGAAAATCTTAGCGAAATGCAGGAAAACCTTGGTGCAGCAAGTAGCAATTGACTCTCAATATAACTAAATGTACCGTACCGCACACAAATAGGCAGAAAGACCTATTATTGTATAATTGTACGATTGCAGAACGATCACCGGAAGCTTTTAATTCCATAAAACATCTAGGAGCAATTTGGAGTGGAACACCACATAAAACCAATCGCAGGCAAGGCAGAAGCTAAACAGTTTCATTCAAAGAATCCTCAGGAAATGTAGGAGGTAGGTTACAAAACTCTCGTTCGAACAATACTTGAATCTTCATCCACATCAATACTCCGTAGCCACCTGACTGTGGCGGAGGGGTACTTCCGGTGCCATTAACTGACACGCCTTTCCTTTTCCATTCGGGAATGGCGCGTGGGAAGAATGATTGTCGATTAGCCTCTTTATTAGCTGTAGTTGTACTTCTTCGAATTTTCTCACTGTGGTCATTTTACGAGACATACGTAATATGTTTTCAGACTCTTTCGAGAAAGTACACTCACAAAATTTCAATAGTAGATTTTGTTGAGCATCCATGTAACGTTCTCACGCCACCCAAACGACACCGTGATGGAACACGCAGCTCTTCCGTGGATATTTCCTACTTTTTCCATCAGTCCTACTTGATGAGGTTGGTTGGCAAACAATACGTGGGAATCATTCGATCAAAATCTTTGTTGGCCTCCGCTTTAGTGGATCCATTACTGTTCCTTAAGATTCTACCTAAGAATCTCAGTCTGGCGTCTGCTTTTCCTACTATTTGTTTTATGTGGTTATTCCACTTATTGGTTGATTGGGGTAGGGGACCATACAGCGACGTCATCGGTCCCACCGAGTTAGGGAAGAAAGTCGGCGGTGCCCTTCCAAAGGAACCATTCCGGCATTTGCCTGAAGCGATGTAGGGAAATCACGGAAAATCTAAATCAGGGTGGCCGGGCGCGGATTTCAACCGTTGTCCTCCCGAATGCGAGTCCACTGCGCCACCTCGCTCAGTCGTTCCACGTAATGTCTCTCCATACATACATTCACAGGATTTTCGTTGGTTATTGTTTCCACCGATTCGTCGTCACTAAATAGTGTAGTTGTAGGGTTGTGAATTTCTCCTCCTATTTATACGCAGTATGTTACATTTTCGGTCACGGTGAACTGCCAGTCGCTGTGCACCATTTATGAGTCCTCTGTAGATCTTTCTGCAAAGCGTTACTGACTTCTGGAGTTGCTACCTTCTTACATCATGAATATAGCTCGCCAATTTGGAATGCGTACCACTTAGGAGTGATGGGAACTTCGTTCGAAGTTCCTCGACATGACTTTCATTTATACAGATGGCTCTAAGACCAATGACGGGGTCGGGTGTTCCTTTATTGTCGAGGCACAAAGTTTCAAATACCGGCTCCATGGCCATTGTTCGGTCTTCACAGCTGAGCTCTTTGCCCTCTACCAGGCTGTTCTTTACATCTGCCGCCACCGACATTCTGCTTATGTCATCTGCTCAGATTCCCTGAGCGCCATCCAGAGCCTCAGTGATCCGTACCCGGTTCACCCTTTCGTACACCGGATCCAACGCTCTCTTCAGCAGCTGGTGGACGTCGGTTCTCCAGTTAGCTTTATGTGGGTTCCTGGCCATGTCGGTATCCCTGGGAACGAAGCTGCAGATGCCGCGGCCAAGGCTGCGGTCCTCCAGCCTCGGACAGCTTCTTGTTGTGTCCCTTCGTCCGATTTTAGCAGGGTGATTTGTCGGCGCATCTTATCTCTGTGGCATGCCGATTGGGCTGCACTTACCGACAACAAGCTTCGGGCCTTAAAACCTCTTCCCGTGGCTTGGACGTCCTCCTCACGCCCTTCTCGGCGGGAGGAGGTCTCTTTAGCCCGGTTAAGAATTGGACACTGCCGGTTCAGCCATCGCCATCTGCTGACGGCTGCGCCGGCGCCGTTCTGCCCATGTGGGCACTTTCTGACGGTTAGACACATTTTACTGTCCTGTCCAGATCTTAACACACTGCGCCTCGATCTTAACCTGCCAAATACTTTAGATGCCATTTTAGCGGATGACCCACGAGCAGCTGCTCGTGTTCTTCGTTTTATCAATTTGACAAACCTCGCTAAGGACATTTGATGATGCTGTTTTTTAATCCTATGCCTGTCAGTCTGTCTTTTATCGTGTTTTCCCTTTTAGTTGTTGTGGTCAACTTGTGCCTCGCGGTGCATTCTTAGAGTAGTCAGGGCGCTAATGACCATTGAAGTTGTGCGCCCTAAAACCACAACAAAAAAAAAAAAAAAAAAAAAAAAAAACTTAGGAGTGATGGAGAGCGGCTAAAGAAGATCCAAAGAAGTTTCGTTGTAGGTTGCTATAGAAAGCACGAAAGCGTCACGAAGATACTCAGCCAACGTAGTGGCAGACCTTACCAGAGAAGTGTTTGAATCAAGGTGTGTTTCATTGTTAAGAATTCCGACAGCACACGTCGCTAGAAAGGTCAACCAGTTGATTGCTTTCTCTTACGTATATCTCGTGAGAAACCATTAAACTGGAGAATTTTAGAGGCTTACCAACAATCGTTAACTCCCGCGAACCATTCGTGACTGGAATGGGAAAACAGGGAACTGACACTGGCACACAAAGTACCCTCCGTCACACACCATAAGGTGGCTAGCGGAGTGTAGAAGAAGATTGCTCAAGTATGGAGTTACACCACAAACGCAACTTTGCTTTGCATATTTGATGCCTGAAGTCACGATAGACTGTCGCTCTGAAAGTCTGTATCGGTATTGCGCGTCCCAGGCGGTGACTGGACGATACGCGAAGACAGGGTGGACACGTCCCGCGCTGGGCAGCGATTAGTCAGAGTAGGTCGCGCGTGACCAGGAGGCGTGCTCGTCGCACGAGGAGGGCGTTCCCGCCGTTGCTGCAGGCGTCACGCCACCGTAGTTCAGACGGGTGCTGGCGGCTGCCACGCGAGCTCTCCGCTTCTGACTTGCTATCGGCTGCTGGCGGTCGTCACGTACCGAGGCGTCTTTGTGGCCTCGGAAGGTCAAAGTACGTCGTGTACAGAACAGTCATTTTTTTGTCTTTTGTGGCTAAGACATCCGTAAAGGGCATCTTCATCACAGAGTTCACCGCCGGGCATCTTCATCACAGAGTTCACCGCCATTCTTCTGCAGAATCGTAGGTTCTGCGTTGACTTTCAACCACCGCGCAGCCTATGGAGGTTAGAGAAGAGTTGTCTCCACGAAGGAAGAGTACTGGACCGATTCCTGTTCAGTATACACTCTAAGGGGGGGAAAAAAAACACCATGAATGAATTAGTCCTGTTCTATCGCTTGCGCCTGTGTCCCGCATTTTGCGCGGGGTCAGGTTAAATCGCATTTGGCATGTTAATTTGAGCCCGCATCTCGTGGTCGTGCGGTAGCGTTCTCGCTTCCCACGCCCGGGTTCCCGGGTTCGATTCCCGGCGGGGTCAGGGATTTTCTCTGCCTCGTGATGGCTGGGTGTTGTGTGCTGTCCTTAGGTTAGTTAGGTTTAAGTAGTTCTAAGTTCTAGGGGACTGATGACCTAAGATGTTAAGTCCCATAGTGCTCAGCGCCATTTGAACCATTTTTTTTTTGTTAATTTGAAGGGGTGGCCAGATGCCCTTCCTGCCGCCATCCCGTACCCCCTGGGACGGTATCAGAGTACCCCATCTGTCTGCGTCTAGTGTAAATCGTGAAAAAGTGCAGATGTGCTGCAAATGTCTATGAGTCGTGCAACTGAGGGGGGACGTGGGGACCAGCCCGCTATTCACCTGGAGGAATGTGGAAAACCGCCTAACAACCACATCCAGGCTGGCCGGCACACCGGCCCTCGTCGTTAATACGGCGGGCGGATTCAATCCGGGGCCGGCGCGCCTACCCGAATCCAGGAAGCAGCGCATTAGCGCTCTCGGCTAACCTGGCGGGTTCATGAATGAATTAGTCCAAGGGGACAGAAATCGGCATATGTTGTGTACGTAGACAGACAAACAAATGATTACGATTTCAGAAAAACTGGATGATTTATTCAAGAGAAAGAGCTTCTCAAATTGAGTTAGTCAGTAATATCTTGGTCCACCTCTCGTCCTTGTGCGAGCAACTCGGCTATGATCGATAGCAGTTGGATGTCCTCCTCAGGGGCATCGTCCCAAATTCTGTCCAATTGGCGCATTAGATTGTCAAAATTGTGAGGTGGTTGGAGGTCTCTGCCCATAATGCTCCAAACTTTGTCAGTTGGGGAGAGATCTGGCGACCTTGCTGGCCGAGGTAGGGTTTGGCATGCACGAAGACAACCAGTAGAAATTCTCGACATATGCGGTCGCGCATTATCTTGCAGAAACGTGTCGCCAGGATGGCTCGCCATGAAGGGCAACAAAACGGGGTGTAGAATATCGTCTACGTATCGCTGTTATGTAAAGGGTACCACTGATGACAACCAAAGGGGTCTTACTAGGAAACGAAATAGTTCCCCAGATCATGACCCCTAGTTATCGGGCCATATGGCGGGTGAGAGTCAAGTTGCTTTCCCACCGCTGTCTGCTGTCATTGACTGGAGCAGAATTGTCTTCAGTGACGAGTCCCGCTTCGGAATGAGCCCCGATGATCAGCGAAGATGTGTCTGGAGATACCTGGGACAGCGGGGCGATACCAACCTGACTGTCGCCCGCCATATGGCCTGACAACGAAGAGTGATGGTCTGGGGTGTCATTTCTTTCCAGTGCAGGACTCTTTTTGTCTTTAGTAAATCAACCATTTCTTCTGAAATTGTAGTCATTTGTTTGACAGTACATGTCCATCACATCTACCGCTTTTCTTCCCATCCGGATAATTCCTTCGCGGTGCGTTCTTTTTTGTCTTTGAGTGAATGCACCAGAGCACACACTTGATTGAAATCAATGGAAAACGCCCCCAATAATGGTCTTGAAGGACTGTGTAGATACCGCAGTGCAAACCAGCTTAAATCAAATTCATCTGAGACTCAAGTACGTTGTTTCCATTTGACAGACTGGAAAACCATTTGGAAATTAAACGTAGTCTGGTCAGGGGTTGAAATAACAATGACATATTCCAAAATCCCTAGGAAAGACACTTGACACATCCTTTGCATACGAGAAGCATTGAAATTTTCCACTAATAACAATCTCCTTAGGAAACTGGTTCCGAGTACGGTGGTGTAGTCTAACCAATTCGAAATTCTGCAGTGGCACTGTGCTAAACCGCAGCAAAATGCACGTACCCTGTTTGGTAAGAATCAAGTCACGCCAAATATTTGGGGATGTAACTCTCAACGACAAATGAAGACTTATAAAATGCTGTTTAAAATCTGTTCCAACTGTGTGTCACTCCACCGGGCAGAAAATGCTCCACCTTATGCGCTAAGAGAAAAAGTTGCGAACAAGGAAAGGGAGTAAATGGAAAATGAAATCCAGGAAGAGGACACCCTTCCCCCTGGTTGGAAAAGAATATCTGAAACTCTGACACTTGTTCATGACAAGGGATGGCTGACGTGGAAGCCGTAGGACAAACTGATATTAGAAATGGGCAGTGGTATCAGAAAACAGCCAAGATGGGCTACGACAAATGTGACAATGTCATGTGCGACTGTGCAGAAGATGAGACAGCTAAACGTATTATGTTCATTGTTAACAGAGTCCAAAGGTCTGCAAGGAAGATGACTTGTATCAAGCATTAGAAGTGGCTAAGTTTTGGTCCAATTTTGTATAACGTAGTGTTAGATAACTGTGTACCTTCCTGACACGAGAATCGTAAAAACAATACCGCACTGTGATTTGTGAGCAGCAAATATCACGTAGCTACGAGTCTCGCCTTACAAGTTTTTACAAAGGATCAATAGGTGCGCTTTTGAGATACGGTGTTGCTGTTCTTTTAAATGTCATTTATTACTGTTTAAATAACTGCAGCTCATGAACTAACGATTAGTTTATTTCTAACTAGCATTTAAAGAAAATGCTAGGAAAGAAGTAGAAATTTCACGCGAATGTTTTCACATGCTTTTCGTGAAGGTCTCACTCATCACTGCTGCCTCCCATCGCGTCGTTCAACTTTCTAACGGTCACTTTCTTAAGAGACTGTTTACAATCGGTTTGGAAAATTTCGTTGAGGTCGTGCTTCCACAAACGATGAACTTTATGAAAGTCGAACAAAATTTGTTGTTCTAAAAAAATAAATTAAATAATGATGCTGCGCGCAACATGATTGGAAAGGATCGGTATGGGACTGACCTTGTGATTCACCCGTCCTTACGTCGAGTACTGCAATAAATTCGTTCCTGCTTGAATTATGTTAAGTTTGTCCGAAGCTGAAAATTAGTCTCTTGTGGGCATAGATGTTCAGAACATTCAGCCGAGGGAATTCTAAATCCTTATACAACGTCCTAATTGTAAACAAAACTTTGATATATTCGCTCGAGCCAAAAACTAAAACAGTCAGTTGTTCGGATGTTCTAAGACGAAGCGAAATCGAAGGAAATTGTTCGATCGCGAAGCGTTTTCAAAAATAATGGTCGCTTGTTTTTCTGGTTACGCTGGAGAATAGGTTCGAAGAACAGTTACTGCTGAATGGTATAAAATAATGTCACAAGTTGTAAGTGTACCGCATCCTCTTGCACGTCCTGCGGTGAACACTGTAAATGATTTCCTCATTATATTCTTTGGTGATCTACTTGTACTTTGAGATCGACCAAGTTGATGAAGGACAAATTTAACTGGCACTGTTTGTTAATGAAGAATGCAGATTTCACGTTACGTATGACATCTACAAAAATACATCCTGACTACTACTGTGTGCCACAATTAAGTTATGAAATAATGACAGTAGAGAGAAACAACATTAATGTCCTAACCAAGCAGTGGCTAACACAGAATTGGCGAGTTTTGCCTCGCTGTGCTTTCTAAAAGGCCTTTTTGGCGTGAGCCACAAACCGTACGTAATGTGATATATTCCATTCATTAGAGGGAAATTTAAGAGTAGCGTACCGCCACAGTCATCTATGAACTCGGGAAAACAACTGAAAACGTCGCATCTTTCCTCATCGAGAGAATGCTAGCTGTGACACAGCACGTCAGACAGCTTATTTGACGGACAAAGGCGTTGAGTCACGGTCTCAGTGGCCACATACGACTGTTGTATAACCCAAAGACTTCTTTTTTGTACCATTGTGTAAAAAATCGCAGACAACGAATTTCCTCACGCCCAGAACTGTTGAAGGGGTGAAAATGTTTCCCTAATTGATTCGCACGCGCGCAGCAGTGGTGATTTGAAGACGAATATTTTAAGAAACGATGGTGCCTTTTATACCAAACATTACTTTCTTTGATGTATAAAATCTGTAACTGTTGCCCTCGTATGACATGCATTGAATTCAAAACGAAAACATCAAACGTGGCTTCCACGCGTGGCCGTGCAGCAAGAAGGTAAAGTCGATTTCGTTTGCCGTGAAAGTTACGGGCCTATTTTTTCCGGGAAAAAGTCATTCGGTCTTCAAAGATGACAAGCGTACCTGATAACAGCCCTCATTACGAAAGAAAATGCTGTACCAGGACAACGCATCTGTCCACAAGGTGGTTTGGCAATTGGAAAACTGAAGTATGAAAATGTTGGAGCATTCATCGTGATCACCAGATTTGATACCTTCCGACATGCACCTAGTGTCACAGCAGCAAAAATATGCTGCAGGTTTAAATTTTAAGTCTAATTAATAGTTTATCGTAGCTGTAAATGGCTACTTGCACACATGGCACGAATCACTGCTGGTAAATTGTTGAACGAAGTCCGTTAATCTCACAGGGGACTGCGTTAGAAAATAGGTCCGATATTGACCCATAAACACAGCCTTTTACTGTCAGACTAATACAATCTAACAATGATCTCAAAAGTGATAGGCGTTCACTAACATATAATGTAATGCTGTCTGCCACACATTGTCTTGAATCAGTTGTCCTTTGCAACTAACCTCAATCTTTGTTTACAGGTATGTACGCCGAATCCATCAGCAGAACCATTTGTTGCGACCCTGTCTTCGCTCATTTATGGTAACGTTTTGATTTTTCTTGTTTGATCATTTTGAAGCTGCCTTATGGATAAAAGAACTGGAAATATGAAATAAGCATATAAACACGTTGTCATGAGAACTAACTTACTAGAAATTTATACGTCATTGCGTCGGAGTGTTTCGAAGTCAGTGAATAAAATAAACTTCCTCTGCTTTCTTGTTGTATTTTGCAGTCTAGTTCTTCATTTTATCTTGAACCCAGTGTATTGGAAGAGATTGTGCGTTAGATAATTTCTGAGGGTTAAACACTATCCCTGTTGCGTTTTGTTTTTCAGATTTTAACAGCTGGGTTGTGTGTCTGATGTATACCGACGTCACTTCCTGGTGACGGCAGGAGCCATTCCAGTTTGATCTGGAGAAATTAATAAACGACAGTACGATAAGTTTCAGAGGTTCGAGTAGAACTGGACAGATAAAAGATTTCCACCTGAATGAGTCAAATTTCTCGCACTGCTGCTTTCATTAGACGTTCTTAGGTAGTAATTAGGAGAAAGAACGTGTGATGTATTTTACCTTCGTTTCGACGCACTTATGCGCGAAGTGCACTTTTTGAAAAATGTGTGTGAAATCTTATGGGACTTGTCTGCTAAGGTCATCAGTCCCTAAGCTTACACACTACTTAACCTAAATTATCGTAAGAACAGACACACACACACACACACACACACCCATGCCCGAGGGAGGATTGAAACCTCCGCCGGGATCAGCCGCACAGTCCATGACTGCAGCGCCCAAGACCGCTCGGCTAATCCCGCGCGGCTGCACTTTTTGACCACATTTTATAGAGGACTGGTTATGTTAAAAGCACTACCACCAATAAAACTGCAGATGACAAACTGTGTTACGAATGAAACACCAGCTGTACTGTTTAAGACAGGTAGAATCATGAGCAACCAAGTATGGTGCTGAGAAGAATACAAAAGAAGCCCACTGATGAGGATGTAATGTCGCGGAAAGATGCATGAGCAAAACAAAGAAAAACGCGAAATTATGATGGGCTCAAGGCTGAATCCTTGCAAAAATTTGATTAAAGTACATATGTTAATTGAAATAATGGGAAATCATATATGAATGTTATGGTTGCATGCCTTTAATGCAAAGACTTAGTTGATGAAATATGGTAAGGGAGCTAAACAATAACGCTAGTAAGTAACAGAGATAGTAATCCTCGATATTACAGTTAAGAAACGTTTACAATTAGATCAAATACACGCTTGGAATGACTGGTAACGTAATTCCCAATGATGCTTTGAAACGACTACCTTGACAGCATGTAACAAATGTAAGCAACTCTTGGTTAATATTCGACCAGTTCCATTCTGTGTACAGCTGTACTTGGATTTTATTTATTGTCCAGCAACCTATTTACATCTAAATTGGACCATCCTGAGACTGTCTGTTTTACAAAGGAAATAACTTTACAGTAAGTGGTTATACTTGTAGCCTGTTGATGTATAAACACACGAAAACGAAGTTGCAGTAATATTTGCATAAAACATGATCAATTGATCATCATATAAACCGTTTTATTGTAATATGACAGCATGATGCGTACACAACTTAAAAAAGTAACAAGTAAAACATCACAGGTAATTATAATTTCCATATACCATGAGAACATTGCATCAATTAAAATCTATTGTGCTCGTAGTCACGTATGACCTCGATGTTACTATCATATTACTCTAAGAATGTCAGTCATAGAGTGAAGGAGTGACACATTTTCTACGACGATGTTTTCTATACGTTTTACGCTACCCACATTTATGGAGGGTTACTTATTCCAGTAAGTACAGATAATTACAGTACTTTCTGTAGTTACACGACATCTATAATTACAGTAACAAGGCTTATTTATACAAACAATTTAATTAAATGTTTGAGACTAAAAAAGGGTTCTGAACGTAAGTCAGTCGTGTTAACTACGTCTAACTTTTTCAGTAATAAATGAACTTACTGTCAATCATTTATGCACAGTATAGTAATTTAAACAAACACGATAAAAGAGAATTTTCGAACTTTTTATGCTGTTTAGTCAATCAATCCAACTATGAAGCACAATAAAATCTTATCATTACACTAAAATTCATTTCAGCAATACGTTTAAAATAAATCATAAGTCGTAGGAAAATTTCAGTCCCAGTAGACAGTTTGACTATAGTTCCTTTAGATATAGATACTCCTAACCGCTAACAAGATAGTTGCATTATCATGCGTAATGTACACTATTATCATGTAAGATGAAAATTTTATACTGCTTGAATCTTAATATTAATAAGATTGCTCAAAGATTGAGGACAATGAAACCACTGATGGCAATTTTTTTTTCAGGCGATTTAAATTTTGTAAAACCATTTTCTGTTTCTTTCCCGTAGTGTAAATGCAGTGTGTGGTTAATGTTGCTTTTTGTTGATTTGGTACAATCGCAGGACGGGTCGGGTATTACTCCAGTGGTTGATGTTATGCCGGGAAAATATTCACGGTTAAACCTCTCACGAAAAGTAGTGACTTCTTTCAATTTTTGGTCTCCGGACAACATCCACTCAGCTAATTAGCAATATAAAAATAGAAAACAGTGTATGACCCATTGCAACCCAAGACGTCGGCATTTCTGTTTAATTCTCCTGTGTGCGTGTTTGAGAGTAAACTGGAAGAAATAGAGTCATAAAGTTTGTGGGCCACGAGTTGTCATCGACGACAGCAAGTACTCGCTCAAGTGATTGGGTAACTGGGAGACGCTGGAAATGCTTAAGTCCTGCCCTTGCTTTACAACGCCGATGGCGCTATATTCCAGCAATACAGCACCCTATAAAATGATAATCGGAGTGCCTGTTGACTTCTGTCTCTCGTTCTTCGCCCGACGTTCGTCTGCTGATGTTTTTGTCGTATCGCCAGCACAGCATTGTGGCTGACGTTGTCAATGTTTTACCCTCCATTGCTGGTGGTGGACTGGAGCCGATCTCGCGGCCGCAAGCTGTATGTACCTGGCGCGCCTCCGTCCAAAGGCTTTTCCGCGGTCGTGTCCGCCTCTGTAGCGTAGCGGTAGCGTTACCTCTTACTACGCAGGGGGCCCGGGTTCGATTACCGGCAGGGGACTGGGTGTTGTGTGTCCATCATCACTGACTCACAAGTCACCGATGTGGCGTCACCTAAAAAGGACTTGCAATACGGCGGCCGAACTCCCCCGAATGGGGCCTCCCGGCCAACAATGCCATACTTTCATTTCATTTCCGCGGTCATTTCTTGTGCGGTTCTCCTCTTGCCATCTGCAACGGTCGTTCGTTGCAGCACGGGAAATCAGGATCCGTTGACCTTGAGTATCTCTTGTTGAAGTTATCCTCGTGTGTGTCTTTCTACAGCATCTCTGAACGAACGGGTGCGATAGCTCTTCTCTACAACCAGAACTTCCGTGTCGGCGCCGGCCGGAGTGGTCGAGCGGTTCTAGGCGCTACAGTCTGAAACCGCGCGACCGCTACGGTCGCAGGTTCGAATCCTGCCTCGGGCATGGATGTGTGTGATGTCCTTAGGTTAGTTAGGTTTAAGTAGTTCTAAATTCCAGGGGACTGATGACCTTAGAAGTTAAGTCCCATAGTGGTCAGAGCCATTTGAACCGATCCGTGTCGGCGAATTTTACTTCGTGGCCGGTCTCGCGCAGCACGTGCTCTGCAACGGCCGATTTCTCCATCCGTCCCAACCTGCAATGTCGCTATGTTCTGTGATCCTGGTGTTGATTGATGGTCCAGTCCTTCCAACATAAACTTTTCCGCATGCCCTACTTTGCAGATGGGTCCCTTTTACCCTTTGCCGATCTGAGACACTCTTTGATCTTCTTTGTCGATTAGTAAATAATCTGTAATATATGATTAGAATACTAGTACAATATATATGTTAGGTTAGGTTCGTTAATTATAACATGTAAAAATTGAAGTAAATAGGTGGAGTACTTTGAGTTACTTATATTTGTATATTACATATTTATTTATGTATTATTTATATTTGAAAAATGAGAAAATAAAAGGCGGGTTAGCCGCGCAGTCTGAGGCGTCTTTGCACGGTCGGAGGTTCGCGTCCTCCCTCGGGCGCGCGTTTGTGTGTGCGTGTGTGCGTGCGTGTGTGTGTGTGTGTGTGTGTGTGTGTGTGTGTGTGTGTGTGTGTTGCCTTTAGCCTAACTTAGTTTAAGTTAGATTAAGTAGTGTGAAAGCCTAGGGACCGACGACCTCTGCAGTCTGGTCTCATAGGAACTTAGCACAAATTAAATTAAAAAGGCGCGCGTATTCGAATGCGACGTTGTGCCAAAATTCAAAGCAATCGGTGATGGACTTTCGTAGATAAATGATTTTGAAAAAACGAACATTTACATTTTTATTTATATAGATTTTTTAAATCCAAGTGTTCAGTCATTAGTTAGTAAATAGTGCAGCGATTCGATGTTGTACGGTGTACTATGTTCCATGTTCTGGGATGGACATCATTAAAAGAGAGGCGTTTTTCGCTGCGACGGAATCTTCTCACGAAATTCCAATCACCAACTTTCTCCTCCTAATGCGAAAATATTTTATTGACACGGACTTACATAGGGAGGAACGATCACAAAGATAAAATAAGGGAAATCAGAGCTCGTACGGAAAGATATAGGTGTTCATTCTTTCCGCGCGCTATACGAGATTGGAATAATGGAGAATTGTGAAGGTGGTTCGATGAACCCTCTGCCAGGCACTTAAATGTGATTTGCAGAGTATCCATGTAGATGCAGAAGAGTTAAAAATATCCAGCAGTAACTTTAAAGAATGCAGTTTTTACTTTAACCATAGAATAATAGATGGAAAAAGGTGGTATTTGCAAGCAGCACTTCCGAAGCCATCAGGCCGCGTGCTTCCCTTTAATTCGTTGTCATTCTGCATAGCAACTCGTATTTCAGTTCTAGATAGCGTCAGAAGCGGCGTGGAGTGGCTGCGCGGTTAGAGGCTCCATGTCACTGACTGCGGGGCCCCTCCTGCCGAAGGTTCGAGTCCTCCCTCGGGCATGGGTGTGTGCGTTGTTCTTGGCGTAGGTTAGTTTAAGTAGTGTGTAAGTCTAGGGACCGATGACCCCCCCCTGCAGTTTGGTCCCTTAAGAACTCACACACATTTGAACATTAGCGTCAGAAAATACTGATAACATGGCACTGACGTAACTGTGTTATGAAATTTAAACTATTAACATACGCTACTGCTGGCCAATCATTGCATCTGTTTCGTTACGCACTGATACTTTTTCCACGATAATCTATTTGCAGATGTCATACGTCTGCTTTCTTTATGCCTACGCCGAAGATAACTCTTGGGCACGTGTATTTTGTACGAACGACAATGGGAGAACAAATGCGATTACAACAAGTAACACGGACAGAAACAGTAATTGCTGCCCAGCAATAAAATCAGCGCTTACTCCGTACTTCTACATCAAATTCAAGGTGTGGATGCGTATTTTTTGAATTGTACTCTCAAATCAGGCGCATGTACGTTCCACTACCGACGGTTTACTCGCAAAAACCGATCTCATTGCTCGATATTGCCTTATTTTTCCCTCCCAAAAAACAAAATAAGGCCAGGTACTCTGTTTCCATAATTGATATCCCATAATTGATATCGGATCGTCGATGATTGATGGCTCTTGCAAACACGAACGCATAAATAGAAATTTACGCTGGACGGTTCCCTTTCCGAGATTGATGGCCCCTAAATAGGGCGTGACGTAAATATCAATTTGACGGCAGCTTCATGAGGTTTGTGAGCTATCTTTAATGTATTCGGAATAATACCAATTAAAAAAAACATTTGGAATCACGCACTCAATGGATGTTTCATAAATATCGAAAGCAATAAAAATTAACCTGTGTGGGCTATAATACAGAAATTGTAGTCTGTCTCAGTATGTGCCCGTAACTGACGTCGTGAAACTTTTCCAAGAGAGTACTTTCACAGAAGGTTTCGTGTCGATGTGTTTATATAAAGGATAATCATAGCGCACACGTAAGTCCCCACGATGAGTAAAGAAACTATGGCATTTTCGCAGTGATACCGCAACAGCGCACGTAGATAAAAAGTTGTGAAGAGGTCGCAGATTTTTCGTTACTCAGCGATTTAAAGAGACCTTACAGAGTTTGTTTTAAACCACAGTTTAAGAATTGCAGGATTGAATGTGACGTAAAGAAGTATCAAAAACACAGTATGAGTTTTTAATTTTCTGGTGTTCAACTTGCCATGGATAAAGACTAATGCTATACTCGTTAGTCCACGTTTTTGCTAGGATGCTAACGAAACGACCAAAGTTTAGTGTCTATTTATTTCGACGCTAGTTGTGAGTCTGCCGTCCCTTTGATTAAACTGTTTCATTTTTCTCAAACGTCTGAATAAGGCAGGAGCACTTAATAAACGCGCTTCTGAGAGTTGATCTTTAGTGCCATTTAGACTCTAGTACTGCTATTAAAGAGCAGCGTGTCGGTATGGTCCTGTAATTGGACCTTCGAAACTCTGGAGTCTTTGCTCCTCGTTGTGTACAGTAATTTCTCATTAACCGGAACGGAGCGGTAGTTTGATAATTCGTTTTTGCATCTTGAGCGTGGGGCAATGAGAATTAATCTCTCTTGCGGTACTCGGTCCTCATTTTATCACTGTAGTAGGAGAATCGCAGGCGATCAGAAACATCGCGTCGTCGACGTTTTGTGTGTGTCTCTCTGTATATTTATTAGTCTGATTTGTCGTTTGCCTCTTATTTCTGTCTCTTCCTCGCCGGCCAGTAGATCAAATCTTCAATCCTATCTCTTATAGCCCAAATACCGGTTTTTTTCGATGTAATTTCGCAATCTTAGGAAGAAATTTTTATTCTTAGTTTCACTTTGCACCGCGTCTGAAGTCTTCAATGTTGTCAGTGCAGCAGAAATTTATAAACTACATATCAACTACAAATAGAAATGATAGTCGTATAGTTACTGTACATGACGTTACATGTGGCTGAGGGGTCGATGTGTAAAAGGTATTGACGTAATTTATAAAGTAACTTTCCAGTACAGGGTAAAATTCGGTCTACAGCAGGTGGCTTATACGCAGGGTTCATTATTCGTAAAGCTGCATCGGTAGCTTAAGTTCGTAACATAGGATTGTGAGGTTGCTGGTTCGAATACTACTGGAAGTTAAAGCTATCTGTATTTGGTAGTAAACGACTTGAGCCAATGTCCTGCGTGCAGTTCCGATCTTCGCCTCTCGAGAAAAACACGGCAAGTGCAGTAACGTGATTTCCCAGAAAATTCGCTCAATGCAAGAGGACGAATTTGCGTGGAGGCTTATCGGTAGATAGTCGACCGTTCCTGAGTAAACGACTGTCAATATTTTCGACTTAATTTAGGTGTCATTTAGCGCACGTAAGATGTCAGTCGAGAAGTTGACGCAGTGGCTAGCTCGCGGCTTCTCACTTTCGTTCCCCGTGTCCGAAACTCGATTATTGATTTTATTTATTTTGTTTTCTGTTATTTATGTGCCCATTTCCATAGGTTACTACACGAATGTCTCTAATCCAGTTAGGGGATACAAGGGCGTTACATTAATTGTAAAATTACAACTGCGTTCCACAATGTCGTGTAGTTAATTACATATTTGTTTGTGGTATTTTCAAGGGTTAAAATCTTTTTAAATTTTCATAGTCTTAAATTTTATTCTTATGCTTTTTCTTCAGTAGGATTTGGTGAATGCCCTACGATGATTTCGATCGTAGAAACATTCGAATCGTAGAAATTCAGAACGCCACTATCACCGTGCGAATGCAGGATTGCCACAGTGACATTTCTTCTATGAATCTTATTCAGGAAAGATATGTCGTTAAAATTGTTGAAAATATCATGCGTTGGCAATAATTCTGCTGAACACCACGCGTAACGAATCCGTTGTGCGAAAACTAGCGCTTGCCGTTGATTACGACTCAAGATGCACTACAGGAATTCCACCGAAAACGGTTTCAAATAATTTCCTCATCATTGCTTTTTTTCTTTTTCTTTAATTCGTTCACCAGACTACAGTTATTGGACCAATAAGGAAAACGTTATTTCAGTACAAATTGGAAAACATTAGTATAGTAATTTTCCACGGACGTGGGTAGATAAACGAACAACAAAAATAAAACTAACAAGTATTGGGGTACACACACACACACACACACACACACACACACACACACACACACACACACACACACACGCACGCACACGCAAAAGGCGCTAATCCTTAGTTAGCTAAGAGGAGAGATTTACAGGGTGTATACGTGGACAAGGAAAAAAATTTCCCGGTTAAAAATACACTTTCTCCCGGGTGACAGTATATTTTCCCTTATCAATCCTTTGAATGGTTATGGTTTTATACACGGGCGTACAATTTCCCGGCACTTTAGAAAACGAAACTCATGGAAAAAGACACGTTTTGGAAATATCTTTGATGTGCAGCAACATGTACGCTGCGTATTTTCGTATTACGACAGCACACATTGGAATTCCGCAAAACACCGCATCTTACTTTCCGAATCATTGAAGTCGAGATTTCGAAGCGCTTTTGTAAGCCGTTCGTAGCTCATGTCACGTGATCTCGCCAGCCGATGACAGCGGATATTCAGAGCATAGGACACGTGATGTAGTCAGCCAACAGCAACATCACTGTTAAGTAGCACGAACACACAAACAGCGAAAGTTAATAGTTTAAATTAATTTACATAGTGTTGCTACAAGAAAAGCAAAGCTTTCACATATAATATTGGTCTCAAGCTGCAAGAGAAGGCTGGCCGAAGTGGTCAAGCGGTTCTAGGCGCTACAGTCTGGAACCGCGCTACCGCTACGGTAGCAGGTTCGAATCCTGCCTCGGGCATGAATGTGTGTGATACCCTTAGGTTAGTCAGGTTTTAGTAGTTCTAAGTTCTAGGGGACTGATGACATCAGATGTTAAGTCCCATAGTGCTCAGAGCCATTTGAACCATTTGGTACACATCAGAGTGGCAGTTCTTCTAGATAACTGGTAATTCTAGGGGAATTATATTTTATCTGAAAAAATCAGGGAAATCACAGTGAACTTAGTGAATTGCATAAAATCTCAGGGAATGCTGCGGTTTAACTTAGCGTTGAGATTGCATTTTATTGATCACAAATTTTTAAATACTTAATATGTCGGAAGTGTGTTAATCATATGAATATTATTCCATATAATTTATCGATGTTTAAAAACGGCCGTTAACCTACTGCTTATGTTTGGTATATAACTCAGTTGAGAGAGGAAAGAAAAATCATTATTGTATGCCCCCCCGGCTTACCAGTAATTTATCAGAAGCTTTTTGTCACCATCTTCCTCCTCACATTGGAATTTTTTTCCCAAATTTGAATTGCCACCATGCACATACTCCCTGATTACACATTCACAAAGCTGTGACGCGACTGTCGAATGCACCGTCGTGGGTGTGTGAAGCGTTCGTGGTACAATCTCGACCGTGTCCAAAGTGGTTACAAAGTTTCTGCCGTAATAGCTCTTTCGCGTACTAAGGTCTGCTTACTGGTGATAATGGCATAAAGTCGGTCTCATGTTTTCGAAAATTCTACTCGTTCTTTGTAAGATCATCCCGTTATCACGTGATGTACTACCATTCTTATTTCTATAGCCCGCATGTTAATCGCCCAAAGCAGATGCAATCAAAAATTAGGCACTATGTTGCAGCTTTAATTCAGTTTTAACCATGTTTCACGAAAATCTCAGCGTTTGACTGTATAAACAGTTAGCACAAGCAAGAAACAAAACGTATGTGTCTGGAACTTCTCTGCGCGCCACTTACGGAGCAGACTTAGAGATGGCGGCTATCGCTGAAACAACCTGGTTTCGCAGAGGTCGAAAATACCGCTTCAGTTGTGAATTTCTTTATTTTCTCACGGCCGGTTTCGTACCTTTATAAGCCCATCTTCAGGTGTCGTAGCTGTGCTGTGGTCCCCGAGCGCCGCCTGTATCAGGCGCGGTGTGCTGCCTATGAGCGCAGAACCGGGAATGCTCAGTTACGGATGTTCTTCCAACAGGATTGTTTGTAACCGGGTTTCGGTTACACCAGTTCTTTTCGTCTCCAGTTGGACTCCACTATTCAAACCGCTCAAAATAACCGGTTTCTGAAATACCGGTTTTCAGTTTTTTATTGCTGTTACTTCTAGTAATAAACTTAGACTCCGAACGCAGATTGAAAAATTCTAATGAAGGTGGAGTAAAAGTATGCTATCACGATCGATATGGGGCTGAGGCTGGGGCAGAAATCGTCTCACTGTCTCCAGCAAAGATTGCGAAGGTGAAGGAGACGGGCACGGCGGTAGCGAGAGCGGAAAGTCACCAGTTGATGACTTCCTTCCTTCGTCTCATTTCTATGGTATCAGTTTTCACCCTGAATCAACTACTAAATTAGGTGCTCAGTTACCAATCCCACTTTATAGCACACGAATGAAACTGTAGGTATATCAGTCAAATTTACCTTCTCTTCTGCGGAACATTTTGGATGTAGTAAATTTGTCGTGCTCTCTCCAGTTTTCACTCTCTTGAGTGCACTGGACTTCATTGCTACCGCACTTCGTAAAATACTTCCAAACAAAGCATGGAACTATTCCGCAATACTGTTCATGCACGAGGACGACAGCAAGAAACTACCGCATAGTCGAGATGGGAAAAAACCAACCGGTATTTTAGTTCTAAATAGCCGGCATTTGTTCAATCTGGGTGTATTTTTAATTTTACCACGAGGACGGTTTGAAAAGTTCTTGGAACGGAATAGAAAAAAAGTACTTACATCATTTAAACTTTATTTTCAGTTTTTCAATGTAGTCTCGTAGGTTAATGTACTTGGTTCAACGATGTTCCAGTGCCTTGATTATATCTCGAAAATGAGTTTCCTCCAGGCCTGCAAAATAGTGGTAAACTCCGGCTATCAGTACTTCGTTTGAAATGAATCTTCGTCCAACAAGAAAAATTTTCAGTTTTGGTAAGAGAGAGAAGTCTGACGGAGCCATATCAGGTGAATAAGGCGGGTGTGGCAACAATTCATACCTTATTTCGTGTAATTTTGCCAAGGCGATGGCACATGTGTGCGGGCGCGCATTGTCTTGATGGAAGATGACTTTCTTCGTTTCTAAACCCGGTCTTTTTCGTGCTGCAGTTTATCGAGGAGTTTAGCGTAGTATTCTCCAGTAATTGATTTCCCAGTGGGGAGATAATCTACAAACAGAATCCTCTTCGCATCCTAGAACACTGATGCCATGACCTTTCCTGCTGAAGAAATTGTCTTTGCATTCTTTGGTGGCGGAGAATCTTTATGTTTCCACTGCTTTGACTGTTGTTTTGTCTCTGGGTTATAGTAGTGCACCCAAGTTTCATCTGTGGTCACAAACCAGCGCAAAAAATCTTATTCGTTTCTCCTGAAACGGGGCAAACATTGTTCCGGTATGTCCATTCTCATGCGTTTTTGATGCAGCGTCAAGAGCCTCGGCACCCATCTTACAGGTAATTTTTTCGTTTCTAATTCTTCAGTTAAAATGTGATATCCCCTTTCAGATGACAACTGGCAAGCGTGAGCTATTTCACGCACTTTCATTCGGCGATCCTCCTTGACCATTTTGTGCACTTTTGCAATCTGGAGTAGTGACATGTTGGCCGACCACTGCGCGAATCATTATCTAAGCTCTCCCGACCAAATTTAAATTCATTTTTCCTCTTGGCAACAGTTGAATATGAAGGAGCAGAGCCCCTAGTGTTTTCTGGAAATCGGCATGAATGTCCTTTGCCTTCGTTCTTTTCTTTACGAAGTACTTAACCACTGCCCGAATCTCGATTTTTTTTTTTCCAACCTTCGCAAATCACTTCGCGGGAACAACAACAGAGCCACAACTCCCTTACAAGAGCACTGACGTGGCACCTGTTCACAGGCAACAGTCCAATGAATATCACGTGAACAACTCTTTGCGCTAACGTTGACCCTTCGTGGTGATTTCGAGGTCTTTTCAAACCACCCTCGTAATATCCGAGTAAAAAAATGCAATCTCAATTAGCCATAGCAGCAGTGCTACAATTTTTCGTTTTTAAGTGCACTTCTTCTTTTCTTTTAAAAAAGAAGTAATTTTTATTTGTAAAATTTGCATTGGTTTGAAATATTGCGTTATTATAGAAAATGGGCAAAGCGACCAGTGCTGTATTATTAATAACGCCATGGGAAACGAGCAGCAACCACATGGCATAAGACTTGGTGCAGCAATGATGTAGTTGTTGCCAGGTGTCGCGTTTTAAGGTACGCGTATATGTGCAGCGTGCAGGACTTGCGACCACCTGGGGCCCTATTCTATATCGTTCATACCGATCGGTGCAGGAGGTTAGTCTCGGTAGTGACGTCATTTTCGGTTCTTTATCCGAATTTCCTATTCAGTAAGCTTCTGCGACCTGTTACCGAACGCTTCTCCCGCCGATTTTTCGACAACTGTGCCAAGAGGTTTTGGATTTCGGTATGGCCATGTCTTTCGGTTAGCAGTGGTGTATTCAAACATATAATTTGTTATTTTAAACATATTGAGCGGTTTTAGCTTTGGATTCAATGATTGTGTTACTAAAGAATGTCCACAGGACTTGTCTGATTGGAAAGTGAGTTCATAATAGACTATTTTTCCTTTGTTAGAAATATGGTTAGGTTAGGTTGTTTCTGTGAATGATAACAACATCCAGAAAAAAGTTTTTGGTCAATATTCTCCCAAAATAACTTATTTTATGCAATGAAGAGTTTAAAGATCATTAAATATCAAGACATCGGCTCTGCTTATATGTATTACATGAGAGTTAACTGAAATTACCAGTGACTTTGCGTACTCTTTTCCGCAGATGGTTTACCTATTAACTATGGAAACTCGTTTAAAACTTTTAAGTAACAATGCAAAGGATTTTTGTGAAGCCTGATACAGGAAACCTTCCAAAAGTTCATGCATTCACGGCTTACACCCGCATCATTGCCGAAGTCAGCCTGAGCCTCTCTCTACTGGAATTACGCTAAATAAAGTTTCTGTAGCATGAAAGCTGTAGTAGCAAAGTTGGTAAGGCGGCGAACTGCCGTGGCAAAGGACGTAGGTTCGTATAATTAAGCATTTTTCGGAAATATTCGTTGTAATTTACACGTAAGAGCGCGCTTTCTCAGTAACGAGTGTCTCCGATTTCGTGACTTCAATATGTTCAAGAAATGAAGGATGAAATTATTGTGCTTGAAACAACTGACAGTGACATTTATACTTCTTCTTGTCACAAATAATTCACCATTTTTTTCGGAATACGTAGCGATTTCCAAAATTGTGGTCAGACCGGAATGTAAGAGCACAACGTGAATTACTGCGAATGAGACTAGTAGCAGTCGTTTTTATACTTTAGCCTGTCACAAGTATTTATCTGCGATCGAATCGTTAACAACAGTAGACAGAGATGAAAGGTTCCCGCCACAATATTTTCAGACTATACCACCATATGTGAAATGCATCAAATGCATGTTACAAACTACAACGAACCTGCACCTGCCACAAGCTCTCGAAAAGGTGATTTTCTAAATTTTGTTTTTATGAACCAAATCGTTGATGTATCATATAGGGAAGTAGGCTACTTCATCATTTGGATCTCAAGAAAGGAGCTACAGCCACATTCTGCGCATCTTCTTATTCTTGGACACTCTCTTAAACAATTTTTCGGGCTCTTGGAGATGTGTTCTGTCTATGCCACTAATTGAAGGCAGTTTATTCCCATATGAGTTTCGCTTCTTTCATGTGTGAAGCATCATCACGAATAAAGGAAGCAAAATACGTGTGGCAAAAACAAACTGCCTTCAATTAGCTGCATAGACGGAACGTACCTTCATGAATTTTGAAGCAACTAAGGAACGACGGAAAACAGAAAAAATGACGAATTTTTCAGGTGTTTCTGTAAATGTATTTGTACATAGTGGTACTACACTCCATTCCTAACCCATTTTCCGAAACGTAAAATTCAAATCAAGACGTCGATGTTAATGAGAATAAAATGACATAATGTGAAATTTACGACAGTTTCCAGAATACAATCAATATTCTAATGTTACCATGGATTCGTGGACGCCCGTGGTCCGCGAAATTTGAACAGCATTACGTACTCTAGCCGCACTTTTCGGTACTGTGAAGAATGGCATGCCTGTTTCGGCTGCTACCCTCTCCGAGTTTGTGGCGCTGCCTCGCGTACCGAACCGATCGGAAAAATGGCGGGAAGATACAGCATAGGGCCCCTGGTCTCTCCGGCAGTCTCTCGCTGTCGTCCCAGGGCATCAGTTGTATTGCAGACTGGCATCAACCCTAGTCTGGAAATATTTTTACAAAGTGACGTTGCTATGAAGTACAATGTTTCGCTTGTTTTAAAAGCTTAAAGAATTGTTTGCCATTTCTGTGGAATAATAGAGGAGGAAGGGAAATATGATAACAGTAATAAACAGTTAACAATAATTCGACCATAGCATACAATAGAAATAGAAATGGTCTGCAACATCTGTCTACATGTTGTTGTTGTTGTGGTCTTCATCTCCCAGTACCTACTGCAACCTACATCCTTTTGAATCTGCTTAGTGTATTCATCTCTTGGTCTCCCTCCACGATTTTTTCCCTCCACGCTGGCCTCCAATACTAAATTAGTGATCCCTTGATGCCTGAGAATATGTCCTACCAAGCGATCCCTTCTTCTAGTCAGGTCGTGCCACAAACTTCTCTTCTCCCCAATCCTATTCAATACCTCCTCATTAGTTATGTGATCTACCCATCTAATCTTCAACATTCAGCTGTAGCATCACATTTCGAAAGCTTCTATTATCTTCTTGTCTAAAATATTTATCATCTATGTTTCACTTCCATACACGGCTACACTCCATACAAATACTTTCAGAAACGACTCCCTGACATTTAAATTTATACTCAATGTTAACAAATTTTTCTTCTTCAGAAACGCTTTCCTTGCCATTGCCAGTCTACATTTTATATCCTCCCTACTTTGACCATCATCAGTTATTTTGCTCCCCAAATAGCAAAATTCCTTTACTACTTTAAGTGTCTCATTTCCTAATCTAAATCCCTCTGCGTCACCCGACTTAATTCGACTACATTCCATTACCCTTGCTTTGCTTTTGTTGATGTTCATCTCATACCCTCCTTTGAAGACACTGCCCATTCTGTTCAACTGCTCTTCCAAGTCCTTTGCAGTCTCTGACAGAATTACAATGTCATCGGCAAACCTCAAAGTTTTTATTTTGTCTCCATGGATTTTAATACCTACTCTGAACTTTTCTTTTGTTTCCTTTATTGCTTGCTCAATATACAGATTGAATAACATCGGGGAGAGGCTACAACCCTGTCTCACCCCTTTCCCAACCACTGCTTCCCTTTCATACCCCTCGACTCTTATAACTGCCATCTGGTTTCTGTACAAATTGTAAATAGCCTTTCGCTCCCTGAATTTTACCCCTGCCACCTTCAGAATTTGAAAGAGAGTATTCCAATCAACATTGTCAAAAGCTTTCTCTAAGTCTACAAATGCTAGAAACGTAGGTTTGCCTTTCCTTAATCTAGCTTCTAAGATAAGTCTTAGGGTCAGTATAGCCTCACGTGTTTCAATATTTCTGCGGAATCCAAACTGATCTTCCCCGAGGTTGGCTTCTACTAGTTTTTCCATTCGTCTGTAAAGAATTCGCGTTAGTATTTTGCAGCTGTGACTTATTAAACTGATTTTCGGTCATTTTCACATCTGTCAACACCTGCTTTCTTTGGGATTGGAATTACTATATTCTTCTTGAAGTCTGAGGGTATTTCGCCTGTCTCATACATCTTGCTCACCAGATGGTAGAGTTTCGTCAGGACTGGCTCTCCCAAGGCCGTCAGTAGTTCTAATGGAATGTTGTCTACTCCCGGGGCCTTGTTTCGACTCAGGTCTTTCAGTGTTCTGTCAAACTCTTCACGCAGTATCGTATCTCCCATTTCATCTTCATCTACATCCTCTTCCATTTTCATAATACTGTCCTCAAGTACATCGCCCTTGTATAGACCCTCTATATACTCCTTCCACCTTTCTGCTATCCCTTCTTTGCTTAGAACTGGGTTCCCATCTGAGCTCTTGATATTCGAACACGTGGCTCTCTTTTCTCCAAAGGTCTCTTTAATTTTCCTGTAGGCAGTATCTATCTTACCCCTAGTGAGATAAGCCTCTGCATCCTTACATTTGTCCTCTAGCCATCCCTGCTTAGCCATTTCCTGTCGTATCATTTTTGAGACGTTTGTATTCCTTTTTGCCTGCCTTATTTAATGCGTTTTTATATTTTGTCCTTTCATCAGTTAAATTCAGTATTTTTTTTGTTACCCAAAGAGTTCTACTAGCCCTTGTCTTTTTACCTACTTGATCCTCTGCCGCCTTCACTACTTCATCCCTCAAAGGTACCCATTCTTCTTCTACTGTATTTCTTTCTCCCATTCCTGTCTATTGTTCCGTTATGCTCTCCCTGAAACTCTGTATAACCACTGGTTTAGTCAGTTTATCCACGTCCCATCTCCTTAAATTCCCACCTTTTTGCAGTTTCTTCAGTTTTAATCTACAGTTCGTAACCAATAGATTGTGGTCAGAGTCCACATCTGCCCCTGGAAATGTCTTACAGTTTAAAACCTGGTTCCTAAATCTCTGTCTTACCATTACATAATCTATCTGAAACCTGTCAGTATCTCCAGGCTTCTTCCATGTATACAGCCTTCTTTTATGATTCTTGAACCAAGTGTTAGCTATGATTAAGTTGTGCTCTGTGCAAAATTCTACCAGGCGGCTTCCTCTTTCATTTCTTAGCCCCAATCCATATTCACCTACTTACTCCCTTCACTATCTGAATAATTTCTTTGATTTCATCATACATTTCTTCAATAACATGCCTTTATCTGCCTGTAGCCCTTGAAAACGGACAAATTAACACACAAAATAGAGTTCTTCAACCTCAGTTTTCACCCATTAGCACTGACTTCGTAATTTCCAGATAGTGGTACGATCCTCAATTACAAGTTGATTTTTGGCTCTGAGCACTATGGGACTTAACATCTTAGGTCATCAGTCCCCTAGAACTTAGAACTACTTAAACCTAACTAACCTAAGGACATCACACACATCCATGCCCGAGGCAGGATTCGAATCTGCGACCGTAGCAATCCCGCGGTTCCGGACTGCAGCGCCTAGAACCGCATGACCACCGCGGCCGGCTAACTTGATTTTTGAGCAGAGTTTCAAAAAATTAGAATCAGTAGGAGCACACTTATTACTTTTCGATAAAAGCTGTAAATCGTCAGCAGAATAATTTTTCTTCTGTTTGCTTGTTTAAATTAATGTCTTGGACCAGAGTCAAAATTTTCCAGTCTTCATTCGATTTCTACGTTTATTACAGGAAATAATAGGAATAAAAAACAGAAAACCGGTTATTTTAGAAACACGTTACTTTGAGCTGTTTTAACAGACCGGTTAAACAGGCATGAAGAGAGAAAGGGTACAACCGAAAACCGGTTGTTGCAGCAATAACCCCCATTTCTACCGTATAGGGTCTTGCACACTGCACGTACATGCATTCCGTCTAAGAGGCCACACCACACTGCAACAGGTACACTACTGTCCCTGAAATGCTGTACCGATTCATGTGTTCGCTGCTAGTTTCTGACCGTAGGCTTTGTTGTTAAAATATTGTTGATCGCATTTCCCAATTAACATAGTAAAGATCTGGAAATCTTACGAATAAATATTACTCGTCTTTAAAGAAAGTGTTATTTAAAAACCAAAAAAATTAGCACTGCTGCTGTGGTGAATCGACATACCGGCTTTCTTTCTCAGTTATTAGTAAAAAATGAAAAAAACTTACAACCGAGACCAAACGGATACCAGAAAATAGTGCTTATTAAGAACTAAAATACCTACCGGTTTTAAGGGGTCGGTTGCTTTTGCGTAAGTTGAATCCCCGTTGTTGACTGTATTTTGCCCACACATTTCCATCGTGGTTTTAGGCCGAGAAATTTTACAACGTTCGTCTGTACAATGAAATTTAATTAAACCCGTGTAATCCCGAGGGCCCCCAAAGGGGTGCTGGAGGTTTAGGAAGTGCGCGCAACACTTTTTGCCTCTTGGCGCTGCGACGGTAATTAGTGACTCATTGCTAATTAGCGGTGCGATTAGGCGGCGCCGGCCTTCGCCGAACTTGCCGGCGGGGGGACTTTTTCTGCAAGCGCCGGGGACAGGAGGAGCGCCCTCAAAGCAACGCCGCACAGCCACAGCAGATCCTCTAATTAGGCCGCGCTGCCCAAGCGGTCACTGCGCCAAAGGCCTACTTCTCCGGCCGGCAGCAAGAAAACGCATAATCAGCATCCACTGGTCGATCAAACGTTTCGTGATTCCAAACGTCGCTTAGTAAACTTCACCTACTCATTTTGGTCATTGTGGGTCCGTCCTGACAGCGTTTCAGCTTGGTACAGTTACACATGTTTCACCCGTATGCGGTTCCTTTCGGTTAGATTCGTTTTCGGTTGCAACCGAAGATGTATGAAACCATTTCACTCTTACAAGGTTCACAAAAGTTTCGCATTAGGCTTTGTGTTCACTTCCGTACACAAGCTCAGTAGTGAGCATGGACAGAAGTGAACTTGTCACCATATTGCCAATTTCGTACGAGACTACCGAGCGAGGTGGCGCAGTGGTTAGCACACTGGACTCGCATTCGGGTGGACGACGGTTCAAACCAGCGTCCGGCCATCCTGATTTATGTTTTCCATGAATTCCCTAAATCGCTTCAGGCAAATGCCGGGATGGTTCCTTTGAAAGGGCACGCCGACTTCCTTCCCTAATGTAATGGGACTGATAACCTCGCTGTTTGGTTCTGCCCCCCTCCCTCCCCCCACTCCAAATCAACCAACCAGTCTGATGAGACTGAGATGTATTTAAAGTGGAAAACACGTTGCCCTTCTCGGGTCTTGAAGATCTCCCCTCGGGTGGAATGAGGAGAAATCAGGCTAATCGCATGTTCGCAGAAATGTGAGAGATGTATTGAAAGATTTTTTCGTGATTGAAGTAGGTTCAGTGAGTTGGCAATTTTCTAAAATCTGATTTCCCTTACACGTAACACAAAAAGGATATATTGTATTATAAATTGATATGTATTTGCAATAAATGTCACCGGTTATTTTTCAATTTTCAGATCATTTCGTTTTAAAATTTCCTCAAAATCGCGATGAGTTTACCAGTTGTCCCTGCAGAAATCAGCCGATCCACAACATCTGATAAACCACCCATTTTATCAGAAAAAAATGCGATAATGTCTTTCAAAAAAATAATAGAGAATTTTTAAACACATCCACTCGCAGAGAAACTGAACCGTGCGTGTGTGAACGCTTTGATGGCTTTCTGTTCCTTGGACACGAGTTCTCACCTTATAGAAACCTGACGAAGTTTTTTATATTCGTATCGTGTTGTCTACTGTATCTATTAGGTACCGAACAGAAACCGAAGCATGGTTTCACACTTATCCACAGCGAACGAAAATGAACCGAGCCCAATGGAACCGCATACCTGTGAAACAGGCCTTACTGTTCGGTCGAAAAATTAGACCGAACCACTAGAGATGCTGCCCTCTCTGGAGATATTTGTATCTGAGGGACAATGTTTAGTTGGCCATCCCTCCAAGGGTACATAGTGGAACCTAACTGTGAATAATAAGTAATTATCTCAAGTATTGTCATTCATTAAAATCCGAAAGGATTCGAACCAGTATAAAGCCTTCCTAAATCCATGGTCCTCCTGTACATTTACACTTTAGATTTTCGTCTTCGGACACTTATGGTCATTGTCCTATGACATGTGGACCTTGCCGAGGTGGGTGGTTTACTTAGCTCTACGACACAGATAGGCGTATCATAGGTATAACCAAATCGGTACGGTATCTATCCTTGCCACTTAACTTAGGAGGACTGGCGGAAGACACTGAGCGAAGTGACGCTTTCATTAGCACACAGGGCTTGCACTGGGGAGGGCGATGATTAAAATAGACGCCTGGCCATCCTGACTTAGATTTCCCTCGATTTTCATAAATCGTTCCAGACAAAAGCCGTCACGGTTCCTGTGCCAGGGCACTGCCGATCTCCTTCCCCATCCTTGAATCAATCCGACCGTGTGTTCCATCTTTAAAGGCCATCGGTGACAACGGGACGTTAAATCTCAATTGTCTCTCTTCTGAAGAAAGGCAAAACTACGTTTACATCACTTGTAGATTTAGAGAAAGCTTTTGACCTTGTTGACATAGTTATAGTCTGAAACGTCGAAGCTAGCAGGATTTTGGAGCTAAAGGTTATTCGCAAGTTGTACAAAAATCAATCTGCCGTTAGTTGTAAGAGTCGAAGGATATGATAGGGAAACAGAAGGGAGTGGCACAGGGCTGCAGCCTATCCGCATTGTTATTCGGTCAACACGCCGAGCAAGCTCTGAAGGAAACTGGGGGTAATCTTGAAAGGGAATTACTGTTCAGGGAGGAGGAATAAAAACTTGATGATTTGCCGACGACGTTGCAAAAAAAAGAAAAAGAGTTTTCAAGTGTTGTTGTGTGAGTAGGAATAAAATGAAAATGTGCTGATTAGTGTTAACAGTTGTCATGTATACATATCGTGTTAACTGACTTGCTCCACATCATTTCCATTAAAGAACCATTCATATAATTTATGGATGTAACTAACTGAGCGGTTCTAGGCGCTTCAGTCTGGAACCGCGCGACCGCTACGGTCGCAGGTTCGAATCCTGTCTCGGGCATGGCTGTGTGTGATGTCCTTAGGTCAGTTAGGTTCAAGTAGTTCTAAGTTCTAGGGGACCGATAGCCTCAGATGTTAAGTCCCATAGTGCTCAGAGCCATTTGAACCATTTTTTGTAACTAACTAGTTCTGTCAGACGGAAAAGGGAGGAATTTTTTGACGTATGTTATCAATATAAGTGTTAGGAAGTCTTTTATGAAGGTATTCATGTGGAGTGTAATGCTGCAGATCTGGTGTGTAGATCAAATGAGACCTGCTAAATCGAATTGGGGAATAAAGAAACTCTGGCGCAACTTGGCTGAAAGAAGGCATCGGATGACAGAACACATTCTGAGTTATGAAGGACTCGACAATCTGGTAATGGAAGCAAAAGTGAGGTTAAAATTGTAGAGGGAAATCAAGGAATGAATATAGTAAGGAAGTTCAAGTGAACATAGGCTGCAGTAGTTATTCGATACGATCGAGTAGCGTAGCGAGCTGCTTCAAAATAATCTTCGGAATGTAAACGATAATAACGCAGTCACTGTCGTGGTTTGGTTTAGTATTCTGTACAGTGCTGCCATTTCTTATAACTTCGTAGGAAGTAATCTATATGTTACATTACAAAAATAAAAATGAAGTGGATTCGTGGCATAGAGGAAGCGTCTTTGATTTGTAATCAAATCGTCCTGCATCCTGGTTCCTGCTTTCGAACCCAGCCACTGGATAAAAGTTGCATAAAATCCATCACAATAGCGGCGGAAGACTTTCGATATAAAGAGTTGCCCTTGTTCTGCCAAAGGCCTTGTCAAAGAGACTAGAGGTGCAGATAGAAGACCTCTTGCTCTTGGGGTGTGAGACTAGTCCCAAAAGGTGGAAGAAACAGTAATGATAAACGGTAGGTGGATGCAGAAGGCAGTGGAAACCACTGCATTTCTGGCGCGTAACGTATATCCACAGCACTTGCGGCCTGTTACTGAAAAAACTGTCAAGATGATGTCTCCATTATTAAGAGACTCCAAATTGGTCCTCCATTCGGATAACGGGGAGGGGACTACCAAGAGGAAAGTAACGATGATAAAAAGATTGGATTTTCAACGAAAAGATAACATTTTCCGAATCGGAGCGTCGAATGTCGGAGTTTGAATGTGGCAGGAAACTAGAAAATCAGAAAAGCTTAATGAATATGATCAGTATAGATGTAATGGGGTCAGTGAAGTGAATGGAAAGAAGAGGATGATTTCTGTTCAGACGAATATAAGGTAATTCTTCATTTGTGTGGTTTGTTCGTAGTTACTTTACAATTCCTGAGGATATTTTCGTTCCGTCGTTGCACAAGAAAATTCATGCTTTCTCACCAGACCACTGACGATGATAACGCGAAACGCGTCTGGTGAGAAAAACACGCATTTTCTTGTAGTTATAACGACAGAACGAAAATACCCTCAGAAATATGAGGTAATATCGATAGAAGCACAAAATGACATAACAGTAGGATTTGTCGTGAATAGGAAGGTAGGACAGAGAGCGAGTTACTGGGATTAGTTGAAACTTCAAATGTGTGTAAATTCCTAAGGTACAAAACTTCTGAGGTCATTGGTCCCTAGACTGAAGATCTGCAGCCGATAGGCACTTGGTGCAGGGAGTGGCAACTGACCCTTAACATAGACAAATGTAATGTATTGCGAATACATAGAAAGAAGGATCCATTATTGTATGATTATATGATAGTGGAACAAACACTGGTAGCAGTTACTTCTGTAAAATATCTGGGAGTGTGCGTATGGAACGATTTGAAGTGGACTGATCATATAAAATTAATTGTTGGTAAGGCGGGTGCCGGGTTGAAATTTATTGGGAGAGTCCTTAGAGAATGTAATCCATCAACAAAGGAGGTGGCTTACAAAACACTCGTTCGACCTATACTTGAGTATACTACCTATATTGAGAATACCTGACAGAGGAGGTAGAGAAGATCCAAAGAAGAGCGACGCGTTTCGTCATAAGGTTATTTGGCAAACGTGATAGCGTTACGGAGATGTTTAGCAAACTCAAGTGGCAGACTCTGCAAGAGAGGCGCTCTGCATCGCGGTGTAGCTTGCTCTACGGTTTCGAGAGGGTGCGTTTCTGGATGAGGTATCGAATACATTGCTTCCCCGTTCTTATACCTCCCGAGGAGATCACGAATGTAAAATTAGAGAGATTCGAGCGCGCACGGAGGATTTCCGGCAGTCGTTCTTCCTGCGAACCATACGCGACTGGAACAGGAAAGGGAGGTAATGACAGTGGCATGTAAAGTGCCCTCCGCCACACACCGTCGGGTGGCTTGCGGAGTATAAATGCAGACGTGTAGATGTATACTTACACACTACTTAAACTAACTTAACGCTAAGGACAACACTCACACCCATACCCGAGGGAGGACTCGAACCTCCGGCGGGAGTGGGAATAGCTCAGTGATACGGTTGTCAATTCAGAATCAACAGCAAACCAGCGCTAACATTATTTCAGGTATACTCGTACTTACCGACGTCACAAGAAGATGGAGGGAGAGAGAGAGAGAGAGAGAGAGAGAGAGAGAGAGAGAGAGAGAGAGCTGTATGAGCATATTGAATGGGAAATTCAGTTTGTAACGGGAGATGATAATCTAAACATAATGGGGTATTGAAATGATATAGTAGGAGAAGGAACAGAAGAAAGAGTTAAGGGAGGATATGATCTTGGTAGTAGGAATGGGAAAGAGGAAAATGTTCTGCAGTAAACTTCAGTTAGTTATAGCGAATTCACTGTTGAAAAATCACAAGAGGACGAGGTGTAAATAGAAGAGGGCTAGAGATACAGGAAGATTCTAAACTGATTGCTTCAAGAACAAACGGATTCCAAAATCAGATGTTGGATCGCAATTTAGTAATGATAGCAGGCAGACTGAAGTTTCAGAGAATCATTCGGGAGAATCAGTTTGCAAAGAAATGGGACACGTTTTAAGTTCTCTAAGGCTGTAGATTGTGCGATAATGAACAGCACGATAGGCGATTTAGTTGACGAGGAACGGATATCTCTCAGAATGGCAATCAGAGTAGTTGGACAGACACTTATGGGTACAAGGAAATTAAAGACGAAGAAGCCTTGGGTAACAGACAAAAATACTTCAACTGATCGACAAAAGAAGAAAATACAAATATCTTCATGGAAAATCATTAGTACAGAAATATGCCACTTAGAAATGAAATAAATAGGAAATGTAAGCAAACCATGACGATATTGCGGCAGGAGAGATGAGAAGAGATCGAAAACTTAAAAAAGCCGTGATGACATTAATAGAAAGGGCGTCAAAGTTAAGAGTGCAGTGAGAATTCTAGCGTTAAACTCAGAGAAAAGAGTGGATAGGGGGAAAAAAATGCATTGATGCTTTCACAGGGCGGCGAGGGCTCATTTCGGCCACTACCAAATTAAGTCTTTCTTGAGGAGGTTCAAGTGGCTCTGAGCACTATCGACTTAAATGCTGAAGTCATCAGTCCCCTAGAACTTAGAACTATTTAAACCTGCGGTTCCAGACCGTAGCGCCTAGAACCGCTCGGCCACACCGGCTGGCTCTCTGGAGGAGTCAACATGTATCCTATTAACACCTATTCCTTCTTTTAGTCAAGTTATGCTATGAATTTCTTTTCATCATGATTAGATTCAGTTCGTGCTTTTTAGTTATCCGATCTACGAATGTGATCTTCAGCATGCCATTAAAAGCTTTTATAGTGCTTCTGTTTGCACTGTTTATCATCTACATTTGGCCTCCATATGAGAAGAATACTTAGAAAAGGCTTTCCAATATTTAAAGTTACTTTTGATATTAATATGGCTCTGTCTCTTTCAGGTATTTTTTACCCGCATTAAATGTTTGAAGCAGTGATCGGATATCAGTGACATCTTGCGCCTCCAGCATTTGGTGATGTAATTGTCTTAGTTGAAAGTAGTTATTCCACTGACACATTTGTTCACAGGGAATGTATAACCTCAACATGCGTAGCTGTCGGTGTCCATTGGCTTTTAGAAGTGAAATCACTGCGTGATTCACTTATTCTCTGCTCGCTATTCAGTTGCAAGCATTCTGAAAGCTGACACTTACTCACCGCGACGGCAGCAGTAACACCAAAGGAATTTCTGTCTCCCGAGTTAAGGAGCTCAGAGGCTTAACAGCGGAACGAAACAGGAATCAGTGATGCAACAGCGTCTACGTGTAGGCGATAGTGTACGTTATTTTGGGAGCGTAACCATAAATACGGAAGCGCTTGGGTCGCCATTAAGGAAGGATAATGATATAATAGACGCGCCTTTAAATTCTAAGAAAAGGGGTAGTTAATTTTCATTTGCGTTGAAGGGGAGAAGCCAAGCCCTTACTCGACGCCAGTCGGGAAAAAACAAAGAGGAAAAAGTGTTTAAAAGACAGTGTGAAATTTCATGTAACCTTGTGAACAATATCTTTCGACTGAGAGCAAAAAATGTTCCAGCTGTGTTTCTAGTTCTTTATAGTTAACTGTAACTAGTACTCGATATTTCTTTCTGATGTTTAAAGTTTCCCTTTCATTGTGATTGTATATACAGTCTCCTGCTTCGTTCATCAAAAAAGTAAAAAGACCAAGGTTTAATTAAACAGAGCGTGACAGCACGCCAACAGTGACCGTCCAAACAATATTTAGTCTGCTGTGACTGTCCGTTACGCTTTCTGTCGTCTGGAGAAAACACAACACAAACAAAATGACTGTCTGATTTCGCTCTGCTAACGTACGGCTGCGAGGAACAAATCTGATGTGGAGTACAGATTTCTGAAAGTCAGACCCCCAGAACAGGATTTGATTCCCATACGTAGATCTGTCTTCGTATTCATCACCTCCAACGAACTGAGCGAGCCGGCCGCGGTGGTCTCGCGGTTCTAGGCGCGCAGTCCGGAACCGCGCGACTGCTTCGGTCGCAGGTTCGAATCCTGCCTCGGGCATGGATGTGTGTGATGTCCTTAGGTTAGTTAGGTTTAACTAGTTCTAAGTTCTAGGGGACTGATGACCTACGAAGTTAAGTCCCATAGTGCTCAGAGACATTTTTTTGAACTGAGCGAATTGGCGATTATTATTTTTTAGAAGCGTATCACACGAAGTGAGAGGGTGTGAAACGGAAGGTGATTGTTCGTTGAATGGAGACATACGACAACGGCTAACTCTTTAATGCTATTCAAGAGGTGTAAGCTCAGCACCAGGTTGCGTTGCACGCTTTATCTTCAGCACAAATACAAACACCAGAGTACACTGTAAAGGCACCTGTCACATTCGTCTACAACATACGGATATACTCTGCAAATATGTCCTCAATACCGCGTAGTGTCTCGTAGGTAAGCAACTACAAACCGGTTCAGGTACGATCTATGATATTGGCCAGAACAGTAATGTCGACGAGAATGGGAGCACGAGGGACGTTCCGAAAGTGAGTTTCGTCATTGTTGTTCACACGGAAACTTTATTGCCGAAAACAATACACCACCCAAGGCATCATGAACTACACACCTTGCACTAATTTTCGTCATAGTCACCACAAACAGAGACATTTGTCGTAGCGTGGAGTCAGCTTGAAGAAACCACTCTGGTAAAACTCTGTTACCTGCGATGCAAGGAATAGTCGCAAAGCGTGATTCAGTTCAGCGTTGGTTTGGAAGCAACGTCCAGAGAGAGCGGCTTTCAATGCAGGCAACATGTGAAAGTCCCACTGGGACAAGATCAAGGCTGTAGGCAGAGTGATCCCATCTTTCCAATTGGAAGTGACGAATCTGATCCTGTATGAGCCTTGTGTGTGGTTTTGCGTTGTCGACCAAGAGCACAACACTCAGTCAAGAGCGCTGGTCCGAATCGCGGATGAGTTCGGTAGGCAGTAGCGTGTCACATTGATGGTGGTCCGGCAGGAGGAAATCCAGAAAAATAACACCATTCGTGTTCCTGGACACAGCAGCCACAACCTTCCTGCGTAGAGTGACAATTCGAATTTTTCCCTCGCTGGTGAAATGGGATGCTTCCACGTCACTGAGGCGGCCTTTGATTCTGGGGTAAAGTGGTGCACACATGTCACATCGCCTGTGATGATTCTGAGCAGGAACTAATTTTCCTCTCGCGCGTCCCATGTCAAGCGATCGCGGCCTATTCCCATTCTTGCTCACTTGTGATCCGAGGTCAGGTTTCTCGGCACCCATCTTGCAGACACTTTTCAAAAAATCATGAAGCGTGTTATGGGCTCGAACATGGGCAGTACATACGGTGGACGCTACGTCTGACTCTTCTTACGTGCCTGTCCTCTAACACCATGTCGTGAACTCTGGTAATGTTATTTATATTCGTGGCGTGGAGGAACGCGCATTTCGACTTTCATCCTCCGCACTTTGCCTTCCTTCACTGAACATGTAACACCAGTGAGAAAACATTTAACGAGACATGACCTCTTCGCCATGTACCGTCTTCGGCGTCCATGAATGATGGGCATACTAGTTCCACGTGCCCATACATACTGGATAACAGAACGCACTTCCATTGTTGACTACGTTGTCTATACACGTCCGTTTGCCATCATGATGTGAATTCACTCGAATAACCTCGGGCACGCCGTTCTGTTGATACTCCTCTCTTCTTGGGCGCTCTGCGCAAGCGTGATTCCTCCTTCGCCGACACTTTTCCCGTCGCTGAACTAGAAATGGGTGTGGATTCATATGGTGTTTGTTTGTGTCACCTGGTGTACTATCTTCTCTTTCAAAAATAATGACGACCATTACTTTCGGAACGTCCCTCGTACATGCATCTTGCATCTCGAACCAGATGACGTACTGAGGTATGAATATTACTTTTCCGACTCAGACACACACACTATATGTATATTTCTCATTACTAGGCTACCCGACAATAATATTGTAGACGACCGCTCACCCAACACTTTCCAGCAAACGTTTATTTATCATCGATCCAATCTGGTTATGAGTGAAGTTTAAGGCGTAAGTAGAAGTATGATACAACGACGTAATGAAATACGGGCGAATGACTTTAGAAAATATGCAGTAAAACTGAATGCTCAGGCAGGTCCTGCATAGTGGTCGTTGTCACACACAGCTTCATTCAGTGATCGTAATCGCTTGCGCCATTACAACACATAGGTGAGAGAAACATTTCAACCTGACAGTTGTTCTGGCTGCTGGGATAAGTTGTCAGTGAAGTAGATTCGACAGCTGACACATCAAACGCTCTGTAAACATGTAAATGAAGCCCTACCTCTCGCGTGCAGACATTCTACGTGCGCAAATATTCCATCCCCGTGTTCACAGCTTGCCCGGAAATTGGCTGTCAGGCAGCTGATGTGGAACCGCCGTCCTTTCTCGATTCGAATTCCCTTCCCGTCTGCTAGGCGATAGATCTCTCGCACGTACGCCACATTGTATTTTCAGCGCCCTGGCAACTGCCACGTCGCGCGGAACGCGCCACATATAAATAATTTACACTCAACGCACAGCTGTGCGGTAATGTACGTTCACTGCGCGCTGCGGAGCTGTTGATCGGAAATAGAACCACGGATACTTCTCCGAAACAGGAAGACGAATAACACCCCATCTATACCTCGGGAAGGATTAAAAAGTATGACACATATTCTAGTTTCCACAGTCCGCAGCTCGTGGTCGTGCGGAAGCGTTCTCGCTTCCCACGCCCGGGATCCCGGGTTCGATTCCCGGCGGGTTCAGGGATTTTCTCTGCCTCGTGATGACTGGGTGTTGTGTGATGTCCTTAGGTTAGTTAGGTTTAAGTAGTTCTAAGTTATAGGGGACTAATGACCATAGACGTTAAGTCCCATAGTTCTCAGAGCCATTTGAACCATCTAGTTTCCACACGAAATCTGATGCCCCTCTCACGATCCCAAGCTATTCACTTTACGAAGGATTTTCCATGCAAAAAAATATTGTGCATCCGTTTAAATCGGTGTCTTCGAAGACTGGTTTTTGCTCGATTGTCCCCCCCCCCCCCCCCTACTCTCTCTCTCTCTCTCTCTCTCTCTCTCTCTCTCTCTCTTCTCCCTCCTTTTTTCCCAGTAGTTTTTCATTCTTTCCCTCTGTTCTCTTTGTTCTTTCCATATTGCTCCTCTTTTTTATTTGTTTTTTTCCTGGTAGCACACAGAACGTTTTAGTTTCACCCTGACCTTTTCCGTTTGTCGTATTTTTCCTTTATTTGCATTTCCCTAAGATCTACATTAACTTCTTTGATCCATTTCATTAACGTTTTTGGATTTGTCGGAAGAAATTAAATCTTCTCTCTATTTGGATCTAGCCTTTTTAGATGCCCATCCATTTATTCATTTCGCAGTGTCATCTTCTTTTGGGGCCGAGTATCTTTCTTTGATTTTGCGTTCTTCTTCTAGGAAGTGTTACACACATCACCTTTCTGTGAGTTTCGCTTCTTACGAGACTTCAGGCACCATCAGACATTTTTTGGTTGACGGCCAAATGCTTTTAAGTACAGAAATAGCGATGCTTTTATTGTGATGGAAATCACTCGCATATCCCAGCACGCGAAATGCTGTGGATGGGTCGGGTGACCTATTCGGATAATGATCTCTCTTTATTAATGAATGGCCTGTCAGCGACTGAGGCTGTAGCAAGAGCTGTAGTGGCAGCTTTACGCCTCAAGCAGCTGGGTTACGGCCACATTTTATGACAGCCGATGCACGTTAGAAGGCAACGAGATAGTAAAAGCTGTTAAATGGCGTCGGCGACCCAAAAGCTGCACTACGCGCTCACAACTAAATCGGATCAATCTTGGATGCACGGTATGGCATTAATTACCGCCTGTGCGCTAGCTCCAGCCTGAATTTTTTTTTTTTTTGCGTAGGCGCTCTTGTACGTATTGGAAGCAGTTTATGAAATTCTTCTTTTTGTCAGGGTGAACGAAGTCCTGTCGCCTCACCAAATGTTGTAGTTTTTGGTGACGTATGATGGTCATCGCCCCCCCCCCCTGCCTCTCCCCTCAACATCTACAGGGTATGTCTCAACACTGCTGTTTTATCCGTGGTTGAAATGGCGCATTCGTTAAGTATACCAAAGTTCGTCACAGTTGGACGATACAGCAACGTGTTTGTTGGCACATCTTGTTTAGTTACTGGCTTATATACTAATATCACATGAGACCTATACTTTCAGTGAAGCAGTGCACCACCCACTCGCATCAGAATTTTGACGGTCCGCAGGCTCTCCACAGACATGAGAAATTTCACAAAGTTGCCATACCCAAATCATGTTGACCACTTGCGGGAATATTGAAGAGCGATGAGCTTTCCTTAGTGCTTACTTTAATCGATTTCCATGAATTCCGAACCGCTATTGAGCATTAAGCGATAAACATCGCTCTCCCAGATTGCAGTGCTCTGCAAAGCCCATGTAACGAGTTGCCAAGAAGAAAATTTACGCTCTTTGACTGGATATGAGTCTGTTTAATTTTTCTGAGAAACATGAATAAATACAAACGAATAAATAGACAGTTTTAGAAACTGAAGATAGCAAACTATTAAAGCGCACTAAATGCAAACAAATGAACAATGCAATTTTATGATTAGAAATTGAACAATTTAATTGAAGACATGAATCTGTTAAGCTTCCCCTCCCTCCGTTGGTTGTGTTTCAACATAGATTAACAAGCACAATGGTAACTAAACAGAGAGAGAAACATTTCCAGTAGCAGATGTTCCATACTAATGCACTAACATGAATGGACATTTAGTTATAAGCTAAGAGCAGCCAATGACCCGCTATTAAAGAACGCTGAGAAGCACATGGGCAACGATAGAAGATGTAGAAATAAATTTAAGAAACAACTCCCAGCTGGCTTCAGCTAACAGTTATGCATATAGCACTGCGTACTCAGCCGGCCCAAATAAAACTCATAAATTACAAATCGGGCTCGAACCCAATGCCGCGCGGGGTAGCCGCGCGGTCTGGGGCGCCTCGTCACGGTCCGCGCGGCTCCCCCCGTGGAGGGTCGAGTCCTCCCTCAGGCATGGATGTGTGTGTCGTCCTTAATGTAAGTTAGTTTAAGTTAGATGAAGTAGGGTGTAAGCTTAGGGACCGATGACTTCAGCAGTTTGGTCCCATAAGACCTTACCACAAATTTCCAATTTCGAACCCAATTAAACAGGGTAAACAGATAGAGACCCTCAGCAATGTACATAACTTGCCATTTTAAAATCCATGTAAAAGTGTCTGAATATAATTTGAACTAGAATACTCACACGGTTTCATTTATGACGGGGAAACTGAACTTGGCTTTGTGCTTAGTACACATTACAGGCACAATTCATGATATTCATGAGTCATGCACAAAGGCCATAGACAGAAACAAGCGTTAAGCCTAGCCAACTTTACGAATCTAACTACCAGCAGATGCCTCTTAGCAACACTGGGGTTAGCTGAAACGTAAAACACACATTATAGGTTTTGTATACCCGCGTCGCCAGTTTTGTAAAGGCCTCGTCGCTACTGCTGTGGATGCCGAGTTGCCACTGTTGTTAGGTGAAACGGCTTCTGGTGCAGCACACCGCTAAGACAATTTCTTCCTGCCTCTATTACACAGCTATGTCCCAGGGTCAGGTGACAGGATGGGAGAACGAAGGTTCTACAACACTCCAACAAATTACTTGGGTCACTCAATAATTAAAGAGACAAATTGGTCTGTGGAAAAATTGTTTGTAAGGTAAGTTTGGTACTTTCATAGCTTTAAGTTGGCATCACTGTGATGAGTCCTGACCAGCTGATGTATCAACATTGGTTTTTTTATGACCTCAAAAATACATTTCAAGATGGCGATCCGCTTGAAACGTCCACATCAGTTGAACAACGTTCTGTTATTCGTTTTTTACTTGCTGAAGGTGAGAAACCAGTGAATATATACTGTAGAATGTCTTAAGTTTGTAAGGAAGATTGTATGAATCATACAATTTTTTACAAGTGGGTAGAGCAATTCAAAAATGGTCTTGACTAAGTGACTGACGTACACCGTTCTGGCCGACGAGTTGCAATTTCAACCCCTTACTTGAAAGTCGAATTGATGACATTATACTTGCCGACCGTCGTGTGACTGTGGAAATGATAGTTGATAAGGTTCAGGTTAGTACTGGTACAATTCATAACATTATCTGTAACAAGCTGAAGTACCGCAGAACATGTGCAGGATGGGTCCCAAAGGAGTTGGCGCGGCTACACAAGGAAACAAGGTTGAGAGTGTGCACAGACCTAAAGGAACATTATGAAAATGAAGGCGAGCACTTCTTCACCAAAATTTTAACTTGTGATAAAAGTTGGTTCACTATTATGAGCCAGAATCAAAAAGACAAACATGGAGTGGAAGCACACCAATTCACCTGTCAAGAAAAAATTCAAAACCCAAGTACCAGCAGGAAAAGTCGTGTTGACGGTGTTTTGGGATGCTGAAGGTCCAGTTTTTTGAGATTATCTCGAAGAGCAGCGAACAATGAACAGCCGATACTGCTCGGATTTGCTTTTAAACAAGTTGAAGCCAGCCATGAGAGAGAAACGTCGCGGATCTTAGAGGAGAGGTGTGATTCTCCAGCAAGACAACGCACGTCCTCATATTGCTCAACTAACCTGTGAAACTATCGACAAAATGGGCTGGGAAGTACCGCCTCAACCCCCTTACAGTCCTGATTTACCACCTAGTGATTTCCATTTGTTTGGTGCACCGAAGGAGGCGTTACATGGGAAGAGGTTCCAGGACAACGAGGACGTGAAAAAGTTTGTGGGAAGAAGTTGGTTCAAACATCGAGATACAGGTTAGGTTAGGAGTTCTTTCCAGCCGGAATAAAAAAGCCTGTAGCCCGTTGAAACAAGTGCATAAATGTTCAAGGGGATTATGTTGAAAAGTAGAAAAAGTATTGTTTTGCAAAAATAAACGCTTTTTTCTCCGAACCAATTTGTCTCGTTAATTATTGAATGACTCTTGTAGTAACAAATTCACAAAAATGAGTTAAGAGGTATGCTTATCTTTGTGACTAGTTGAAAAATGAAGTCTGCAGCACTGCTTGTAATATAACACAAAAAAGAGGCCCTCAGTGGCCAAGTGCAAATAATCTATGTACTGTGAAGTAAGGGAATAAAGAGTGAAAATGAAAACAGGAACTATTACGTTTATTTCCAATGATTGAATCAAACGACAGAAGTCAGAACTGAGAGATTTTTTCTCGAATTTAATTTTGTTTTTATTGTAGAGAAATTAAAAGATGTGAGAAATGGTGTTTCTTGACGACAGGTGAATTTCTAAACTTCTGTTGTCAGAATGCCACAGTATTAATGGCACACGAAACAAAAACTTTCTTATTGGCACTTGAAATCAGTGTGGCACCTACAACGTTTTTAATAAACTGTTTATTTTCTAATTTGTGACATTATTTATTGTAGTGATGCTGTGAGCTGCATAATTCTGTGGTATGAGGATACTTCCTAGATTTCTGGATACAAATAGTTTACGTACAAAAAAATTATACGTTGTTTTTTATTCTCCTTGATAAATGTGAGATTTGGCACTCTGAACATTTAACATTTCGATTTCCGTTTTTGTGTGTCGCCTCCTTTCGGCTCTGATTGTACTTTTTCCTTTCTTACTGCGTGTGTTTATCAAGAATCTTGCCACGTTGTCGTTGCGTTTCTGGTGTTTACGTATTTTGTTAGGTAATGTAGTACCACATGAGAACAGGGTTTTCGGGTGCGAACCCTGCAGTGAGAGCGATAATGGCTGAAGGAGATGAATCATATCGGGCTGTGCACCAAAGCAACATTGTACTATTTTAATAGGTGTCCATTGGCAAGCACCAGACTTCGATTTTGGCTGCTCCATAAGTAGGCAGCCCTGTGTGGCGTAGATGCGGCTCGGAGACGTCACCAAATGTGTCCGCTGCCCCTCCGTTTGCGAGCCGCGCCTTCGCGATACGGTGGCGCACAGACTTGGTATCGGGCCTGCCACAAAGGATTCGGTTTCCTGCGGCGCTCATTGTGTGGGCGTCCACATCCGTCCGCTGGCCGGCTGTGCCTCCGGGGACCGCGCGCAGTGTCCGCAAGAGGCGCGAGCGAGCACGGCCCCGCTGACGTCACTCACATCCTGAGGACGCACTGCCGGCCGGGCCTGCGGTCACAGTGCCTCCCAGGGGCGCTTCATCATCGTGTACCGCGGCGCGGATGCCGAATATTTATGAATTGGTAAGGCGTAGCCTCCTCGACTCTTCCTCTCCACGAGACAATAGCGCCGGGAAGGGGAAGTCTGTATGGTGATGGAAGGGACAAGTGCTGTGGAAGGAATACGCTGTCCACGCCACGTGCTGCGCACTGCTTCTCTTCACTGCGATGTGGTCTCCTCGAGTCGTAGCTTCCAGTGCAGAGCTTCTATTCTACAAGATTCATTCAATAAATGTCTGTAAAAGGTGTATGGAAATATAAAATATCGACAAAGTTTGTGCCGGCCGGTGTGGCCGTGCGGTTCTAGGCGCTTCAGTCTGGAACCGCGTGACCGCTACGGTCGCAGGTTCGAGTCCTGCCTCGGGCATGGATGTGTGTGATGTCCTTAGGTTAGGTAGGTTTAAGTACTTCTAAGTTCTAGGGGACTGATGACCACAGATGTTAAGCCCCATAGACCGATAGTGCTCAGAGCCATTTAAACAATTTTTTGACAAAGTTTGTGTCCTAGAATTATCATCAGATGGGGCTGGCACGCCTGCCTCGCGAACGGGACGCTGGGAATCAGCCAAACAAGATGGCAGCACTCTTACAGGTTTGCACCAATACAGCAGCGGTCTGTCATTAGATTTCTGTTACTCACCAGGAAAGTACTTGGGCTCGAACAAACGCAAATAAATCAAAATCGTGAGAGAAATAATGTAAAGGTCTCTTATTGCACTAGTGATACTCCTGCATTTGCAAAACTCTGCAGCCGTCCGTTAGAGGCCTCTGCGTATGCCATGCCGCATTGCACACTGACCTGCCGGTACGCCAGTCGGGACCAGTAGGGACGGTGCAGTGTGCCTCTGAAGTTGCGTTTTGTGACATTATTTGTGTATTGAAGTGTCAGATGGCTCGGCGATTGGTAATCAGTCCTGCTAATGTATTGCGATTGGTTGAGATGAAGTTACGAAGAACCCTTCTTCGTGAAGATGGTATTAGTGCAGAAGACGAATCATTCGAATGTTTTCTGGTATCTATTATAGTGCAGAAATATAAGTTGGAAACAGATACTGTTGTAACACTGACACAGAATGATGATGATAGGGATGATAATGACGAACAACTAATTGCAAACGGTAGTGCTACGGCAAGTGCGGGAAGAGGCGGTGGAAGCAGTGACAGTGAATACCAACCGTCTCCCAAGAAGAAGGTTAAAGTTGCAAGTATCATCACGACGTTTGATGACAACACACTGGAGAACATGTACGGTGATTATTACGTAAGAGGTTTCGACACATACGACAAGCTTCTGAAAAGATACCCTAAACTGAAGTCTAAAAGCAATATTAAAAACATACTGGATTACGTGGCAAAGAAAAGAGGAGGAAATACAGTTTTCAAAGGAAATCGTACACTGCTGTTCGACCATCAAGGAGCGTGTAATGGCGAAATTCGGTGAAGCGCGAGAATGCGGTTGCGCCGTTCATTATTGGCATTTACAACATTGGGCATTGGACGTAGCCAGAAATCTCGGGTGTACAAACTTTACAACTTCACTAGGATTTATTACTAATTTGAAAAAGTAGTTTAGGATAACATCACGCCGTATCACTATGCTCCAAGCACGAAAAGATAAGGATGACGAAGAAGAGCTGATTGAAAGAGCTCAAACGTTTGTTGCTGACGTCAATGAGCATATCACGAGAGAAAACATCGACATTAGTTCTGTATGGAACTGTGGTCAGAGTCAGTTCAAGACTCCTGGTCTGGACATAAGGATGAACGAGTACTACTGGAAGCACCTGGCGGAAAACATGTAGATTTAAAAATCATTCCGCCTAAAACTATAAAATTGCACAACCTCTGGATGTGTGTTTCTTCAGGCAATATAAAATATATGCCAAGAGAATAACAGACTTCATTAAACTACGTTCCAGTAATATGCAGCCGAAATTACACGACAGATTCTTTATCATGGATATGCATTCTGTCATTTACGATCAGTTATCTGCGGGAGTATACAGACCAGTGCTTCGTCACGCGTCGCAGAACGCTGGCTACGATATTGGTGAACAAGTGAACAACTTCAAAAGTGTCATTGACGTGGCGTTGAACACTGTTATTATAGAATGCGCAAATACGCCATGCGATCATCTTGCATTTCTTCACTGTGCGTTTTGCAGTCATTCGTATTGCTCGGAGCATTTTGTTGACATTCCGCATTTGCATTTAAGACTGCTGCATTGCGTATGGCGTCTACAATTACATCTACAGTGATATCTAGAGCATGACTGCAGAGTTTTGCAGAAAAAGACACCCACCAGCACATTCAGAGGTACATAATGGTTCTGTAACCAAACGTTCATACAGATTATTTTGTTCGAGCCCAAGTACTTTCCTGGCTAGATGGAACTATACGTTCGGAGAAACCTTTTCAGGTCTCAAACATCCATGATGTATGTATGCAGACTGAAGCTACGAATGAAAATTTGTACTAACGCAGGGATTCGAACAGTATTCTCCTGCTACCGCTCGGTTACAGCAAACTCTGATAAATTGTGGTCATAAGTGACATACAAACACGGCGGCTCACTTGAAAAATGCTATTAATTTGTAACGCGTAGCAATGTTGGAAGCGGCCGCCGCGAGGTATGACGAAAATGTGAGATGCTCTGTCGACTGCTGATATTAAGCGAGCAATGACTAAACTGTGGCAGACGACGCATTTTGTAGCTTTGAATGTAAACTCGTGTCGTAACCTAACCATAACCTCGTGATGTGCAACGTGTCTGAGAAAACGGCGGTGAACAGTCAGCGGCAGAACTAAAATCAGAATCAATGGGCAAACTCAAGATCGAAAAATTTTGGTTTCAAAATGGTTCAAATGGCTCTGAGCACTATGGGACTTAAAGTCTGAGGTCATCAGTCCCCTAGAACTTAGAACAACTTGAACCTAACTAACCTAAGGACATCAGACACATCCATGCCAGAGGCAGGATTCGAACCTGCGACCGTAGCAGCAGCGCGGTTCCGGATTGAAGCGCCTAGAACCGCTCGGTCACAACGGCCGGCTTTAGTTTCAGAGCAAAGAGCAAAATGAATTTCTGACTATGATTCATTGGTTAGCTGAAACTATCCTTATACTGGCTACACGAACTGCCGCTTTACCAAGAGATTAGCAGTCATGGTTGGCACTTGGTTATAGATTATACATGATACCAGCAGCTTCCAAATGAAGAACAGAATGACAGGAAGAAAAATAAGAGCAAATAAAAAAGTCAATACGATAGTGAAAATGACGCGCTAAAGTACTAGAAATTACAAATGTTACGTTTAACTCAATTAATTGAATAAAAATAATAAAGAAATTATTTTCATTAGACTTAAAAAATAAAAATTTTCATTATGTCTTACGAGCCTCGAACCACCATGTTAGGCAATGCGCTAACCACTAGGCTACGACACAAGATGCATAAAGTTGTTAAATTTAAGACTGCAATATTCCCGTAGCAACGATGTATTGCAGTCTCCAAAAATTTGATTGCACGTAATGTCGTGCAATACTTTCCCAATGTAAGCTGATCTTTGTAGATATAATAACTGTGTATGTGACGGAGAATCGCGTCTTGTGCGGAAGGATCTGCTACGTTTGGTTGGTGCTATGTATGGAACGCGTGTATATCATTAGCGTCGTTGTGTGTGTGTGTGTGTGTGTGTGTGTGTGTGTGTGTGTGTGTGTGTGTGCGCGCGCTGTTATCTTGTGGTTATCATGCGTGATGAAATACGAAAGTGAAGGACCAGGTCCAGGATTCGGAATCCAAAGACAAGACAGAAAGCCGGACAAGGTGAACTGACCAATTGTTGTGGTAGTTCGACAGTGGCGGACGGTTCGGCCGTGACGTTCAGAGTTGTGATTGGAGGAGACCACCTGCAGTCTATGAGGTGCCAACTGCCAATTAATTTTAATCGAATACTACGTGGAACGTTGATGTTATGTTACAGACACAACTAGAGTGCGCGGAACTTAGATGAGCGGCATTGGGTAAGCAAGATCCTGCAGCTGGTATCGCAATGTAAAACGAAACGGTGTAATTTGTAAAAGCTTTGTTAAAGTTCCTTGACGGTGTGATGAGGCTACGCCACCGAACCGGAGGCGACGGCGTGGCCCTGCCGGAAGGGAGGAGCAGGAAGCGCGACGCGACCGAGTTCGTGGTAGCCGCTCTTGCATGCTGGCTCCCTTATCCTGCTGCACATCCTTTACGAGAGTTCCTTTCATCTCTCATCACTTTCACTGAAGTGCAACGAAACGACCTCATTTTACGCGGTCGTCCCCTTCCATGCAACTTTTATTAAAATGTAAATTTTGTACGGCATTATTGGTTGGTATGTTCCAAGGGATAGTTACAAACGTCTTCGTACATTGACCCCTTTCCCTGCGGCTATGCGAGAGTTCTGAAGTACTTGTATTTGTGGAGTGTAGGTAAATGTAATGGATGCATGCTTATCTTCATATTGCATGATGATGATGATGATGATGACGATAGTAATGATGAGAGAAAGGAGACGGTAAACTCTTACTGACAAATAGCAGACACCTGCAGAATGGCATCAAGAGGCTCGCCGAACTTAACGTCCACATCCGACGGATGGATCACCATTAACAGTGTCAGAAACACACACTTAATGAGACGCTGTGGGAGGTCTGGAATTTAATCTAGGGCATTCGCACAAAGACTGGTGGCCAGACACTTCACACCACCACGTCTCGTTAGCTTGTCGGCCAAATACTGAAAATTTCATCCTCCACCATTCAATCTAGCCACTCGAACCGAGTGGCCTTCGAGGCGAGCGCCACCGCACAAGCGAGCGGCAGTGACATCAGCTACGGGGGCGGGTATCGCTTTCAGCGTTACCCCTAAATACTAATACGATGTGGCGTGCTGCTCAAAGTGTTCACAACCAATCTTGTAAACGGATGCCATCGATTCTCTCTCTCTCTCTCTCTCTCTCTCTCTCTCTCTCTCTCTCTCTCTCTCTCTCTCTCTCTCTCTCTCTCTCTCCGCGTGTGCGTGTGTTTTACAGGCATAATCTTAAATTTATATGCATTTGAAAAGAACTGTCGTTTATTACACCAAGTGGAAAGCATGATTGTGCTCCTAACCTATAATCCCTACATGTCTAATAGCTACCGACCAAACTGGCTCGGTCGCAGATTCGAATCCTGCATCGTTCATGGATGTATGTGATGTCTTTAGGTTAGTTAGGTTTAAGTAGTTCTAAGTTTTAGGGGACTGATGACTTTAGAAGTAAGTCCCATAGTGCTCAGAGCCATTTGAACCATTTTTGAACCAAACTGGCTATCTAGCTTCAGAAGGTTTCATCACATCGAACGGTACCATCTTTAGTTGTCTTCATTCGCAAAAATATTTTCTGTGGTCGCTTAAAAAAATTACAGTACAAATATCGGTTCCAAATTATTCGCCGAATGCAAGTTTAAAGACATTAGCAGCAAAGGATATAGATGTACTGCCCAAATTTGTCTCCGTTAAGCTCGTTCCCTTAAGCACGCAACATTACTTCATTCTCGTTCATGGAGAATGACACGATCACAAAGAATCGAGACAATTTTTTTCGTGATATGCCTCGTCCCGTCGTAAGATACTTTTATATGATTTTACGATAGGCAGCTGTCCGAAGTATCATTCCAAATTATTCGTTGAACACAAATTTCAAAGCAAGATACGACTTAAGCACAGTTGCACTCGCTGAGAAAATGAGTGTTTGGGGCGTTTATATGGTGTTCCCGTCAGTGCTCATCCTCGTGTTTTGGTGTTTACCAGATTTGTTGGACGGAACCTGTACTGGCAAATGGTTCAAATGTCTCTGAGCACTATGGGACTTAACTTCTGAGGTCATCAGTCGCCTACAACTTAGAACTACTTAAACCTAACTAACCTAAGGACATCACGTACATCCATGCCCGAGGCAGGATTCGAACCTGTGACCGTAGCGGTCGCGCGGTTCCAGAATGAAGCGCCTAGAACGCTCGGCCACACTGGCCAACTATCCTATTCCAGTAAAGACACAAAAGGCGACTAAGGGGCAAGAGAGGCAGAACAACGTACACGAAAGCATCACCTAACAAGACACCAATGTACAATATTTGCACTTGATAATGGGAATAACTTCTCGAAACGCATCGTGCTATGCGTGAAAAAAAGTAACTGGTGCAATATTTTGCTATTTCAATTATGAATGACACAATTGAATACTTTTCAAGTACATAGACTAGAATGAACTAACAGGGTATGTCAGTTCAGATCTCGGAAGAAGGTAATTTCATTCTACCTCCAACAGAGCCATGGCTAGGAAAACACTGTGGTGTTGTATAACTGGCTGGTAAACTGGCTAGTAAAACTGTGTTGTGTTAAAACTGACTTCGGGCTCGATGACAGCTTTATCGTAAAGGCTATGTGCAATAGGGTTGCCAGGTCCAAAAACGGAAATGCCGGGCAAACGGTATACGCGGACGGAAAAAAATCGCAACACCCATGAATAATTAATGTAGAGAAGTCAAATATCGACAATGCATTTGCCTAGATAACACATTTAATTGATAACATTGGACTGTCACAGGTTAATGTGAGTGCGAGATAAGCCATTGCAGGTGTAAAATGCTGGTACATTAATAAGCGGTGTAACCGGCAGAATGTTGAATAGAAGCATGCAAACGTGCATGCATTGTGTTGTACATGTTGCCGGATGTCAGGTTGTGGTGCCAGTTGCACATGGTCGGTCGGTACAGGGACGGTAAATGCTGTTTGTGGATGATGCTGAAGTTGTCCGATAATGTCCCAGATGTGCTCCATTGAAGACAGAACTGATGATCGAACAGGCCAAGGCAACATGTTGACAATCTGTAGAGGATGTTGAGTTACAACATCGGTGTGTGGGCGAGCGTTATTCTGTTGGAAAACACCCCCTGGAATGCTGCTCATGAATGGCAGCACAACTGGTCGAATCACCAAATTGACATAGAGACTTGCAGTCAGGGTGTGTGGGATAACCACGAGAGAGTCCCTACTGTCATACGAAATAGCACCCCAGACTATAACTCCAGGTGTAGCCTTTGTGTGTCTAGCGTGCAGACAGGTTGGCCTCTTCCTAACCAACACACAGCCATCACTGGCACCGATGGAGAACCAGCTTTCATCAGAAAACACAAAAGACCTCCGCCCTGCCCTCCAGTGATCTCTCGCTTGACACCACTGAGGCTGCAAAAGACGGTGGCTTGGGGTCAGTGGGATGCATGCTACAGGGCGCCTGGCCCGGAGCTGTCTTTGGAGTAACTGATTTGTAACAGTTAGTTGTGTCAGTGTGGTGCCAACTGCTGCTGAAATTGCTGCCGGAGGTCCAGTACGATGTGCCAGAGCCATGCGCCAAACACGACGGTCTTTCGTCTCGGAAGTACCACGTGGCCGTCTGGAGCCCGGTAATCTTCGCGACCGTACATTCTCGAGACCGCCGCTGCTAACCATCATGTGAAGTGGCTACATGTTTGCCAAGTCTTTCTACACTATCGCTAAAGGAGCATTTATGTTCTCGTACCGCAATTACACGACCCTGTTGAAACTCAGTGAGGTGCTGATAATGGCGTCTTTGTCACCTTAAAGCCTTTCCTTAGTAACATCAACTAACAAAGTTGAACCTCAAAGTTAATTAACGCTCACGACTGTTATAGCGTATATTTAAAGCAAACCTCGTAGTAGCAATACTAGCGCCACTCTTATGCGACTGGCGCGAAATTTGGATAGACATCATTCAGATGTAGATACACGCTTACCAACGTTTCGTTTATGTCGCACAATATCTTCTTGGTGTTGAGATTCTTTTCCGTCACTGTATTTAGTCAGCATTTTGCCTAAAAGGCGGACTACCTATTTTAAATACAAATAGTCAGTTGGGTGTTTTCAATAGTTTATTAATAATCAGTTGTAATTTTTGCACTATTAACCTTAAACGTGCTTAAACTTAAAAAAAAAAACCACCACCAAACAGCTTTATAATTTGACATGTACGATATCAACGAAGTGCTCAGTGTTTTTAATATTCTTCCTAAGATAATCAAATGTCAAAATTATCTATTATTCTGGGACGAAAAACGGAAAGATACTCAGTAACTTCGGGCACTTCAGTTAGAGTTACAAAGGAATAACAGTTGTCTGTAGCTAAGTATTTTGTTTCTCATTGGAACGCAGCTCCTCAGGTACGTTATTTTTCTTGGAAGTCATTTCGTAGAACACCTGACAGGATAATTTTAAATTGCGCAACAAAGAGAACAGCATCTTTGTGATTTTGTTTGTCGGTTTGCAGTTCATTGCTTTCCTTCGTTCACTGGGCTTTTATGAAATAGAACACCCCTAAAATGTTGGAACTGTAACTTGGTATAGCGAAGTAATATACAGCCAATTTCAATAATTCCGAATACAAGTCTTCATATACTGTCATTTGAAATAATTTGCCCACTTTTCTTATATCAAAAGCTTTTTCAAAGGAGATTTGTCTCTTTTGCGTGAATTCTATGAAATTTTGGCACTGATTAAAGAATTTACTGTAATTCATGTGGTTGACCGGTACATTCTACTTTGCCTCGCCCACGCTCCGCACAGTGTGTTTGTGACATGTGTTAGGCTTGTTCGGCCTCCGAAGCAAAACAAGGGACAGAGACATGAGAATAGCATTGGTTAATACATCTATATATTCTTATGGCGTATCTGCTTATGCCTTCTTACACTAATTATTCCTTGTGCCTACGTCTTCAGCTTGGAACGGGCCTTAGTTGTGCCTTCTCTACAGGGTGATTAAAAAAAAAAAAAAAACTATGAAACATAGAAACACGTTGCTCATGTCACTGGATAGAGGAACGTTCAAAGTTTTATGTTCGCACAGACACTATATCATGCACTCGGGATGAGCACGACACATTGCTCGAGCAAAATCGAAACGGTATTCCATTTCATTCCACACACGAATCAATAGATCCCTCTTTATTGAATAGACAGCTTCAACAGTTCGATTTCTGAGCTCTTGAAGAGTAGCTTCCATAGTTGGCACAAAGACTCAAATATTGAAGTATGACATCCTTGATGCAGTTTACTCCGCAGAAAGAATGGTCCATGGCTCTGAGCACTATGGGACTTAACTGCTGAGGTCATCAGTCCCCTAGAGCTTAGAACTAGTTAAACCTAACTAACCTAAGGACATCACACACATCCATGCCGGAGGCAGGATTCGAACCTGCGACCGTAGCAGTCGCGCGGTTCCGGACTGAAGTGTCTAGAACCGCTCGGCCACTTCGGCAGGCAAGAATGGTCCATAAAATTTGTGAACAGAAACGGCGCAGAAGACTTTCAGTTTCCATGAATCTCTTTCATGTTCGACGGCGATGCAACGATATTGTGACCCCAAAATTCTTACGTTACGGCAGTTCACTGTACCCTATAGATAGAGGTCTGCGCGGATAAGAAAAGTGCAATCCGCATCCGCACCGCATCCGCAAGATCCTAATCCGCATCCGCAGCAATTAATCCGCATCCGCAAGTTCCTTATCCGCATCCGCATATATTTAAGTTTCGAATGAGTAATTAATAGTAATAGACAGTAGTACTTAGAATTATGGTATTAATGACATAATAATTGTTAGGGTGCCATTTCTGCGACAACTTAACTGCTTTTGACTTCTTAAATCACAGGAAATGCTCTATACCTATTCTAGAGCAGACCATTCCAAACAGGAAAGCATTGGCGCTCCGGAGCACACACAGCAGCGGTTCCGATGTCGTGAGATTGGAAACGCTATTTAAAAAAATAAAATTAAATGTAATAGTATTAAATGATGAAAATACATGTAGAGAAACAATTATATTTCGCTACTCTTGTGCCAAGGCAGCTGAAAATGACGATGGTTTTAAACTGTTACTAGCACATTGCATCATTTACCGACAGTTTTGTACTCACTGCTTGGATGTGTCAAATTTTGAAGCCATTCATGTCCGCTGATGATTATATTATAGCGTACGCGTTCAGTCCTCGTTATTTCCAGGTGAAAATATTTACAGTATTAGGCCTTCACTGCAAAACGCTGGCGCACCTGTGAAAAAGTTAAACTGCCAGCAATAATTGACGTTGTCTGGAAGAAATAATTCGTCTTCCGAAGAGTGGCAACAAAATCAGTTGTTATAGAAATTAGGAGTGGTTGGATGAGGCAGCAGTTCCTTAGCACTCACTGCACCGTACTTGGCCCCCACATCAATAAGAAACTGTGCCGTCTCGAGAAACCCAGATCCACACGCAACTTCGAACGGTGAAATGTCTTTGCTGACAAGATTGATAAGTTTTTATGTCGTGGCTGTCTTCAAATTTGGCGGAACTTCTGGAACTTTCACGTCTCTCTTGGTATTTAAATAAGTAATTATGCTACTTTGTCGAGCCTCACACGAATGTTTTAGCAAATTTGAAGTTCCACTTTTGTGTCCAGTGTGGGAATATACTTTTTTACATGCAAAACAAGCCACTATATCTTTTATCTTTTGGTTGCCATCAAATACATATGCGAATTTTTTCCAAATTGGCGATTTCAATTTTTTTTCCTTCGCTAATGTAAAATCACCTTTTTTCACCTTACGCGAAATTGTATCCATCGATATGGTGTTCATTTGAAGAAAGAACTCGTACTGATATTTGCTACGATGCACGTTGTCACTCGGTCGCTACAAAGCGCTAACTAACGTCAGCGGAAAATTGCAACAGGCACCTGTCTCATAGACAGTGGGCAGGTTTGCCACCCAGAGAGCACTTCACAGGTCACACAAAAGACACGCTCGCGGAAACGGATTAGGCGCAGGTCTCTTGGGTACAGCTACGTCGGTCGTAGTCGGGGGCTAAGGACAACAGATATCCGCTCTACCCGGGCCCTGCAAGATTCCAAGAATTTCAACAGACTTGAAGTTTTGAGCTAACATTGCATCATACGTACTGGGCGGATGCCTTGCTCATTATCCGCAGATGACACGTGGATATCCGCGCCGGACGCGATTTTATCCGCCAAGTAACAAATACCACGGATATCCGCATCCGCGCAGGCCTCTACGGCTATAGGTGAAAGGTCGATTCGTCCGAAAAGATGAGTCGTTCAGAAAAGTGTCTTCTACCGTATCCTGGAAAACTGAAATGCAAAATTCGTATCTTCTGTTATAGTCGCCGGAACGCAACTGCTGCAGAAACTACAAATTGTAAGGCTTCATGTGCATGCGTCGTTTAAGAACACGCCACACGGTTGTTTGAGGAAGTTGAAGTTCCTGGCCTGTCCGCCTTGTCGACTTCGAGGCCTCTGTGTGAACGCATCTCTTATACGTTCACTGTTTTCATGAGACGTGCGTGGCTTGCGTGGACGACCAATACTCTTCTCTTCGCATGTGCAACCAATTTCCAAGAATTTTTTAAGCCGTTCATTAATCTGCGTATGCAGAGTCGGCTTCTTGCTGAATCGATGGCGAAATGCACGATGCACTTGAACAGTGGATTGACTTTGCGGACATTTCAACACACAAAACGATTGCTCTTGTGGTGTAGTCGCCATGTTGCTAAAAACAAACGAGAGCGCAGCTTTGTCAAAACTTTGAACCTTCCTATATCCAATGACATGCGCAATATGTTTTTATCGTTTATAGTTTGTAATAAACAATTAAAACATGTTTTGTTTTTAATCACCCGGTACTTCTTTGCTAAAAAGCCTAACTGAAGCCGGACAGGCCGGACTTACTTGTACACAGGGTGTTTCCGTAAGAGCGTACAAAAATTTAACAGGACATAAAGATGCTCCACTGAACAATTAAAGGTAGGGAGATGGGGTCGGAGGAGCCAGGCACTTTACTGTGTACTTTTTTATTTACATTAGTTACAGTTAGCTGCAAATACCATCATTGACACAATGAACGTACCATTTGTACTGTATCTTACGAAATGTGCTGAAACTGACGGCCATCAACCTCAGTGCAAGTATGATATCGGCGAAAAAAGATTGTGACGCACCCTGACAAATATCCCTGCTCTGTTCCGAATAACATCTCAGGCAGCTACAATTCTGGCAACTAATTCCGTCTGTTTATGCACTGGGGTCTCATGCACAAGTGACTTTAGATATCCCCATACGAAAGAATCAAGGGGATTCCGGTCAGGTGACCTCGCCTCTCCTTCCAATCCAACGATCAGGAAACACAACACTGATATGGTTGCGGACAACCACACTGAAGTGAGGCGGTGCACCCGTCATGTTGTTCCCACATCCTCTCACGAACAGTCAAGGGCGCTTCTCCAACAACTCGGATTGAACCTCAAGTACAGGTCGTCATTCAGATGGCCAGGTAGAAGATATGGTCCTGTGTGAATGTCCTGCTTGTTTCCTTCCAGGAAATAAAGATGTACATGTGAGTAAACAACACAGTACGTGTCGTTAGTTCTTCAAAAAAATGTTCAAATGTGTGTGAAATCTTATGGGACTTAACTGCTAAGGTCATCAGTCCCTAAGCTTACACACTACTTAACCTAAATTACCCTAAGGACAAACACACACACACACACACACACACACACACACACACACACACACACACACACACACACACACACACACACACACCTATGCCCGAGGGAGGACTCGAACCTCCGCTGGGACCAGCCGCCCAGTCCATGACTGCAGCGCCTTAGTCCGCACGGCTAATCACGCGCGGCCGTTAGTTGTACATAAGCTAGAAAACAGTAATGCTAGACAAAACGATGGACAAATTTACGTACGTATCTCCCTAAGCTGGCCTCTCCGACCCCAGGTTCAGAAAATTGTTCAAATGGCTCTAAGCACTATGGGACTTAACAGCTGAGGTCATCAGTCACCTGGACTTGAACTATTTAAACCTAACTAACCTAAGGACGTCACACACATCCATGCCCAAGGCAGGATTCAAACCTGCGACCGTAGCAGCAGCGCGGTTCCGGACTGAAGCGCCTAGAACCGCTCGGCCACAGCGGCCGGCGATCCCAGGTTCCCTACATCAAATTTTTCAGTGGAACGTCCTCTATGTCCTGTTAAATTTATGCGCGCTCTTACGGAAACACCATGTATATTTGGCCGGACACGATCGAAAAGAGCCGAACATGTCAGGCTAAAGCCGACACCTGGTAACCGTTACCTGGAAGATGTTAGGGGGGAAATACCCGTAGACCTGAATGTGCAGCTAGTAAAGACTACAGACTACAGTGGACCTGGGGCAGTACGGACTGGACTTTTTACGTTGGCGTTGTGAGTGCGGCAGTATAGCAAAGCGCCGAGGGAACACTCTTTGGAGGAACGATCAAAGAGCGGGCCATCACTCGCATCGCAGCGGGAAACGTTTAGCGCGCCGGCGAGCCGATGATAGCGGCTGTCGCGAGCCGAGTGTTTGTTATTCGTCAGGCCGGGACGGGCCGGCCAGAGCGAAGGGCAGCCGGAAGGCGGCCGTGATGGACGGCCCGTTTCCCCATTGTGCGCTGGCGCCGCATCCGGCCCTGGCCTTTGTCGGCCTGCGGCCCGCTTGATTTGTGACTGGAATATCAGTCACGGACACTTCGGCCGCTTGTCCGACAGCGGAGCACGCCCTGCTTTCTGGACATTAGCTGCCTTCCAGAATGCTTGGCGGTGGGGTGGGTGGTGGTGGTGGGAGGACAGCTTCTCGTTTAGCAGTACGCTTACAGTGATGGATTGCGAGGCAGCTCACGAATCAATAGACCCGTTGGATGAAAGAACGGTGATTTGCTAAATCGAAGGGCCTCAGCGCTATCGTTGGCGGAGTTCCACCCTTGTTTAGGAGAACTAACGCTCCGATTTGCTTGGGAACATTCGCCATGTGCAAGAACGAAGAACTAAACTCTCCCAGATTGTTTTCTTTTTATTACTGCCGAATGATACGCTATATTGGTCGTTTGTGGTGAATGTCACGGACCAGTAATCGAACCTGGACACACTTATCTTTCGTGAGTTGTGCTTCTGCTTTTGAACCAGTCGAACACGCCCCGTGGCAATGCTGAAAGCTTCGACTTGACACTTGCCCCATTCCTTTCTTTCCAGACATTTAACATCACATACTTTGTAACTAATGGAGAGGAGAAAGCGTCAAATAGAAGCTGTCCGTGGGGTAAGTTCGGGTGGCTCAGTCGTAAGAACCGCGAAGGGCAAGTATCCGGGTTCGATTCCCAGTCCGGCTAATATCTTTAACTAAGAAGACGGTCTGAGCTGACTGAGGAACTGCGACGGCGAGATTATATGCGCACAGAGACGTTCCAGCATTCTTCCTGCGGCCAGCACCCGAAGGGAACAACAAGACATCACTAATTGATGTGTGGCACTATGAGAAGTACTCTTAGACATGGACTTCACAGAGGTTTGCAGAGTATAGATGAAACGGAACAGAATTTATAGTGAAATTACTTTCAAGCAATAACTTTTCGTGTTTTTAGCCTGAGGTAGGCCCATCACATTCGTTTTACAAAGTTCAGGGCTGTCACGGGGACGGTCATCCACTCAGAGCTGTACACATTCTCCTTTTTAACCCGCCCATGTTTGCTCTGAAACCAGGCACGCAAGGTGCCGCACGTTATCAGCAGAACGGGGAGGCTGTTTTACTCTCGTCCATGCCAAGCTATGCCCAACCCAATCAGGCTAAAGGAATCTTGCTCGCCTACCCGTCTTCCCATTGTGCTACGCTACGTAGCAGTTTATTCTGTGGGATTTAATTGGAGTGATGTGGGTAGGGTTCGGAAGTCGATGAAAAGTCCTGTTTTACACGAGTATCACGAAACGAGGCTCAATACAGCATATATTGATTTGCGGTTATTGTATGCCAGAAAATGGTGGATTTAATTTCTCCTTTTTGGCGTTTTTGGGCCATATTTATTTATTTAGATGTAGATGGTTTTCTCTGCAACTTCACCTTCTTTTGCTGGTCGGTATGGCCGAGCGGTTCAAGGCGTTTGTCTGGAACCTCGCGACCGCTACGGTCGCAGGTTCGAGTCCTGCCTCGGCCATGGATGTGTGTGATGTCCTTAGGTTAGTTTAAGTAGTTCTAGGGGACTGATGACCTCAGATGTTAAGTCCCATAGTGCTCAGAGCCATTTGAACCATTTTTCACCTTCTTTCGACTAGTACTGGCTGTCCGCAATTTGAGTCACGGTCACGTTTTCCGTAGTAAGCAGAATCATCTCTGAAAATAGAGATATTTAGCACCTAAGAATTTGAACAAGGCTATTGCACTGCAACGCCAACTGAATTAAGGTTTCGGAAGTCTAATTTCTGTAACCTTTCTAGTGGGTTTCAGCCAAATGTGACCTAGTTTTACCAGCTTTACTTACTTTTCCAGGATGTGTATTGCGGGTCCGCTGAATTCATTCTAAGTGGCCAAAATTAGTTCATTCTGAATTCTCGAAAAGCATTTTAGCAAACCTGAAGTTCATGTTTCATGTCATGTTAATCGAAGAAATACATGTATGACAGAAAAAACTTTTCATCCATAGTAAGCTTTCTCCACACTACGTTGCATACCATCAGAACGTGGTTTTGAATATTCATTGAGCCCTACTCCTTTCCTGTTTCAAGTCAATGTTAGTCCTTAATTTAGAACTCCTCTGTACTGCTAAATAGCCTGAAGTCCCTGGCATACATTCCCAGACACTTGTCAGGCAGTAAGTTTTGTCTTTTTTTCAAAATATTTATGGAATGAGGAAACTGCTGATCAAATTTACAAACCTGTCGCAACATATTCCCGGTTCCCGAATTGGTGTTAATAACTTTTTGCACAATTTACTTTGCGAGACACTTACCGACACGAAAACTTCTAACAGGAAGTAAAGGTCATATTGTATGGAGCAGTGTTGAGTTGGTTTAATGAGACTTACGTTGCGTCTCTTTACCATTTCATTCCTATCTAGCGAAGGTTCCGTATCGTAATCAAATAATATCAGCACAATCTTGGTAAGGGTAGCCACTATTGCCTTGTTGAAACTTCGAGGCGTGTTTGGATCGCTGTGACCGCGACGGGTTCAGGATCGCCAGCGAGAAATTGCAAAGGAGGAAGGCACGACTGACGGCTATTGGCGCCTCTCGCGGCGCACTGCCCGGAACCAAATGACGTACAGCGTCAAAGGCGTTCGTGACTGCCATCGAGTAACTCCGGCACCAGACGTAGTTCCCCACTGTACTACGTGCCATCCTCCACGCATTTCCTGTCTGTTACGACTGCTAGCGCCTCGTAAGTGGTATAGATCAGCATTGCATAGAATTTCATGGTGAACTCTTCCAATGCTTGTGGTGGTGAGGGAAGAGCAGCTAATTGAGCTGTGTTGATTTACAGTATTAACTACCATGCGAGTTGGTGCTGCGATTAAGACACTAGACGTATTTTGGGATCATGGATTACATTCTCGTCCGGCATCCAACCGCAGTTTCCCATTTTATGACGGGACGATCCTATCTTGAACCAGCTTGATGAAATGTCCCCTTAGAAAAATTGTACATGACAGTGCTTAAACTGACACACAATATTTTTAGCGCAACGCAATCTGACTTTCAAAAAACCCTACAAAAGAATGGCCCTGACTAACATTAACCTATACCTTTCACAAATCACTTACCTCACCAAAAATCTTCGTTACTCGAACTACTGCAATACAGCGAACGCCACTACTGCCAGCTAAATAAAAGATTCAAACTACTGAGGGCACTAACTACTAATAGGCATAGTTAGCAAATGAAAGATTTTGATAGAGAACAAACAATGTATATACCTTAATAACGTTGAAAAATCATAATATACATAGCAGTTCATGACATCCAGTCTTACAAATTTCAAAACTCCGCTATTTATCTCCCCACATCCACCACTGCTGGCGGCTCACCTCCAACTGCGCAACGCTACCCGCTGTTAACATCCAGCTGCCGCTGCCCCACACTACAATGGCAAATATTCCAACAACAATGCAAACCAGCCACAGACTGCACACAGCACATACAGAGCGCTATGTGGCGTTACCAATATAAAAACTTAAACAGCCTACTTACAAGCTGATCTAGTACTCCGTCCTTATTGTCGGCGTCGACACCGGTAATCCACACGTGCATCTGCGTCTGTGCTCCACGATACAACGGACAACAGAGGATCTGCTGTATATAATTCCCTTTCGCTTCTCTCTCTCTTCCTGTTCCATTAGTGAGGGGGAGGGGGGGGGATGACCACTGCAACATCTCAGCTGTAGTTTTACGTGTTATTTTTCAAAAAAGGTACTGGTTTTGATGATTATTCACATGAGTTGAAACCGATAAACTATTCTGTAAGTCCATCCACTGCGATCAAGACAAACATAAATAACACCGTGTTTGACAGTGCCATTTTTCATTGTACTACAGATCAATGTATTTTGTGCCTCAGATTGGGATGACCTCTCACGAAATTTGAAGATTTAACCTTTCCGGGACCTATTCACTTTTTGTGATAGCATCTGACACTGAAGTTTATTAAACTTTTGTGTGACACTCTCGGGGCGATAAGATTGTGACGAATCTCGCTACTCGTCTTTGACTCGCTTTCACCATTAATTCTTCTTGCTAAGGGTCTTAAGCCTACGAAGAGGTCTCAGACGAAGGAGACTTTTGTGACTCCACCTTATAATGGATTTGTCTGCTTCTGCCTGACATACAGCTGGATTTACGTAATTGTTTCACTTTAAATCACTCCAGACGAATGCGTCCTAGAAATTTGACAGTTGCGATTGGTTTCTGGGATTGACTAACGGTTAAGCCGTCGGCACACGGACCGTGCTGTCGAACGTTAACGTTGAGCGTGAGAACGTGCTGCTGAACGCTCAGGAACGATGCGACTTGTGCATACGGTACGTGGGCCCCAACGTGGTATACGCCTTCGCAAAGCACTCCAGGGTTGTTTCTAGTTCGTAAATCACATTGTTTACTCAACGGGCGCGCGTAAAATTCCCACGTTAGCTTTATTAAGACGCACATTTCCTCCATCGTCCACGAAAAGGAAAGTACCATGTCCAATCAGTTCGGACATAGGCTTATAAAAGTTCCATTACAAACAGTGCGGTATAAATTTGGAATACTTCTTCGCATAAGATAAACATTATTTCATCATTCCCACATTTTAGCAAAATCCCAAGGTCAATCTTGCTTGATCACTGTTCCTACCCAGTAGCAGGATCTTTGCAACATGTGAATTACGAAGCGTAAAACAAAAAGGAGCAAAATATCTTTATACAAGTAGCGCAAGCTGTGCTGCAGATTAAGCGAATCGAACAAAGTCACCTCTCAAAAAAAAAAAGTGAACTTATATTTACATAACATCAAATATTATAGTACGTACTTATATTAAACTAACAATAAAGTATCAGAACCCAATAAAAACGCGAATGTTAGGAAAAAAAAAATTGGAAGTATCAAGACGCGAACCACCGCCAAACAAATAGTTTCACACAGATTAGTAACGCTACTCATTACGCTAAACCAACGCCACGACACTAGTTACTCTTCACACTCTGTTACGTCTTTCTGAAAACCTTAGTCGTAGATATGTTACCAATTGAAATTTAATTACAATAAATTGTACCAAGAACAGTGCGTTTTGGGTGGATCCTCAGTGTGTCGCTGACTTCAAATAGCCTACTCTCATAATACGCAAGTTACAATAATTCTTTTGCCACGAATATGATATTTCTCATTACTTTTTTGGATCGAACCACACAATTAACAACGGGTTTTCCAGTGATTCTCAATTTGCTGGTTCTCAGAAACGGCATATATACATATAGGCTTGAATTGCCAATACGGCGCCTCACAACTCTATACTGAAGGGAGATTGCGTGCGTGTGACGTAGGTGGCGTAGTGCCATCTCATTGGCCAACGCTCAGACGCACGCTCACAATATCTGACATGCCAGATATTGCTCTGCACGTTCGGAAAGACTCCCGAATGTGCTGTTCCACGCTATGACGTCAGAAACTCGGCAAGCTCAACGCTCAACGTTCGGATACACGGTCCGTGTGCCGACGGCTTTAGGTAGTTAAAACTAACTAGGGTGAGATATTGAATGTTCCTACTGTGACACATTACTCCGTCTGACATCCAAACAGGGAAGTTGTTCATTGCAAATCGTTGCATGTGGAGACCTACGTTGAGTATTTTGCGAGTAAACACTCCAGCAGTATCCCCTAGCGTGAATTGGGAGAAGTATGCTTGCCTCGTACCTTTTATAGCTGTCTCGTTGACCTAACTGGATTTCTTCTCCGTCAGCCGCATATTCCGACATCCATGCTAAACAGTAAATCTTGGAGTACGTTATGGGAATATTCTGACACCACGATAATTAAAATTCAGAATGCTGGGATCTTAACTTATTTTTTATTACTTCAGTCTCACAATCGGGTACCGATATGTCATAATGAACATTTTCAAAGATCCAGTCTAGTATTAAGGTTTGCATCAAAGATCGCGGAATGTAATTACCACTTATCGAGCACCGTAAAAATATGTGACAACTACCATCACACGAGTTTGTAGACATAAAGAAATAGCACGCAAATGCTACCGAGGCAACACGCGTATTGCATCTCGGAAAACTAGTGGAAGATTGAGGTTACAAACGTTTGCCGAGGTTGGTTTAAACTGTAAGTTAATTTGAATAAAACACAATATCTACTCCTGTCATGAACAAGTTGCTGGTGCGAAAGATATTCCTAGAGTGTCCGAAAGTTTGTCCTACAGTGCATAGTGAGCTAACCTGACTGTTTCACGCTTGCCCTCCAGGGTGCACTCGTGATTGGTTAATTCAGTCCGCCAGTAATATTTAACGAAGCTTTGAATGTGAAATTAGACTTACTTAAATCATAATTAAAAGTCATCAATGGATAATGTCTTCAACGTAGTTGTAAATCTGCACTGATATGTAAACAGTAGTTATAAATAATAAAATTTATGCGCACGGAACCAAAACCAACGTGAATCACAGCTTTCTGTGCGCGCTTACAGCACGACTCGGCTCCGTTCTCATGCTCTCCGGCCATCTGTAGTTCGTCAACTGATTATGTCTTACGTGAGCTCCCAGTATTTGATAAAGCATTTATCGTTTGCAGATCGCACTGCATGACCAACTAATGTCTTCATGGTGTGACACCCCTGTATACAGCTGTCTCGTCCGGGAATAGGCTCACAGAGCGTTTGACTTTATTTAGTAGAATATCGAAGTTCCCCGACGCTAGATTCAGTTTGCCGATGTCTCCCCACACTTTCTGCAGTGAAGACGAATGACACTGTTGAAGGTGAATAATTTGTCGCTGAATATCTTCGCGTTTTTCGGAAACAGTAAGCTACGCACCAACATTCGCATATTTTCCAGTCGTAGATACAGTTGCTCGCTCGGTAAATGATGCAAAAGAACGCATATGGAACACAGTTACTCGCTCGGTAAATGATCCAAAAGAACGCAGATGGAACCATCTTCATCGGAGGACTTTGCTAGTGATAGTGAAAGGATACTGTCGCATACTTGCAGACACATTGATGCACGTGGGCCTAAGTACAACGACTATTAACTGGTCTGTATCATACTAGCGTTAACAAACGTATAATTTCTGTCGCCATTTCCAAATTATTAGTGGCATTTGTCGTATTGGTACTTCGCCGCTGGAGCTTGAAGTCTTCCCTTTCGTAAAATGATAAACAAATTGTGTTTTGTTTTATTGCTGCGATGTAGGAAAACCCTGTAAACACTACGCATTTTGCTTTCATCTGGAAAACGTCCACAGCAAAAAATTATTTAACCAAACGAGACGGCGCAATGGCTAAGGCACAGGAAAATCCACCCGTATGGTCATCCAGTTTTAAATTTGCCGTGGTTTCTATAAATCGATGGTTTCTCGAAATCGTATTTATGTATACCGAACGCTAGTAAATAAATGCTGACACAGTTCCTTTGATTTGTTTTCCTCGGAATTTATTCAACCAAACTATCAACAGGTTGGCACAAATATAAAATCATATATACAGAGGAACCACAGTTTAAATAATTTGATCACTGATTATTAATTATTACACAATTTCCACGTAAGTTCAGTACTTACAGCCAAGGAATCTTGACATATCAGCTGCAGACTAACTGGAGTATAAAATAAGAGGACTCGAAAGAGATTATGCGACCACGGACAGCGCATCAAATTTCATATATACACTTTCATTATCTCATATAAACGAGAAAAATGCTTTGTATATTTGAAGATTTTGATGATACACAGATACAGAATTACTTGTTTGGAAGGCGTTCTTTCAATTTAAGAATGTTTTGTTGTGCTTAGATGAAACTGCCGGAAAGTAGCAAGTAGTTTCACCTCATTGTTCCTCTCCTGACAGTCATAGAAAAGGTTATCCTTCATGCCTGTCCTTTGATAGGGGCACGGCCGATTCTTTCCCTTTCCCTATCCTTGTCCTGTTCGAAGTTATACTTCATCTATAATAACCTCGCCCTCGACGTAACGTTAGGTCAAAAGCTTGCATGCATCATTCTTAACATTGAAACTTCCTGGCATATTAAAACTGTGTGCTTGAAAGGCAGATGCCGCAGGTTCGAGTCCCTATTCGGCACAGTATTTTAATCTACCAGGAAGCTTCAAATTAGCTCACACTTTGCTGCAGAGTGGAAATTCATTCTAGTTTCTTAATGTAATTTGGCAACGGCCTTGCCGCAGTGGATACACCAGTTCCCGTGAGATCACCGAAGTTAAGCGCAATCGGGCGTGGTCGGCACTTGCATGGGTGACCATCCAGGGCGCCATGCGCTGTTGCCATTTTTCGGGGTGCACTCAGCCTCGTGATGCCAGTTGTGGAGCTACTCGACCGAATAGTAGAGGCTTCGGTCACGAATACCATCTTAAGACCGGGAGAGCGGTGTGCTGACCCCACGCCCCTCCTATCCGCATCCTCAACCGAGGATGATACGGCGGTCGGATGGTCCCGGTAAGCCACTCGTGACCAGAAGATGGAGTGCTTTTTTTTTTTCTTAATGTAACTTTTAGGCCGCTGTTTTTGTTCTTGCTTGTAGGATTAAACAGGTTGAGTAACTGTAAATAACTACCCAGTATATACCAAAACAAAACAGCAGTTGTTTTAAATGTTTCATGTAAGCAGGAATGCTACCTATACTTGATAACTAAAAACGCAAAAAAGCACTGCGATTAAAATTTTTTTATCGTATTGTAGTCAGTACAAAATGCGTTTGTTTGTAATGAAAGGTACAGCACACAAAGTTATTTATATTTGAACTAAGTTCTGACGTGACCCTTTCCGATAGCGCAGTCCTCTCACCCTCTGCGTTCTCCTGTTGATGTAGATTCAGTCATTAAGGCCCCTGTCTGTAGCCACTACGCTAGCGGCATTAGTTCGCAGAAGGCAAAGTAGTTCGCGCCTGAGCGTGGGAACAGATACGTCGGCTATGCGTATCGACGGATGTAGGCGCTGTGTGCCGTGGGAGGTGTTGGCGTCGTTTGCGTCAGCGGACAGCATCAATATTGAAACACAGGCGCCTGTTCGGCCAGCGAAAGCCGCCGCTCGGGCAGCAAGTGTGCGCTTGCGCATTACGTCCTACCCTTCGGATTAGCCGCCGCTTGCGTATGATGCCCACATTTCATTCCAGCTTGCAACACCCGCACGACCTGTCACCATGTCCATTGCGGAAGTTTTGGTCAATGTACTGTATTCTGAAACTTCGCTGCTCATTAAAGTGATTGCGCTCTGCGAGTCTAACAAGGGAACTTGCCTCCTGGACAGCGGAGCATTAAAGCATTGTTCTTTTTAGTGTAGTGGCTCAGTAGGAAATGTACAGTACGTGTATTAAACTGGTTCCAGACGGCGAGTCCAATATCCGCCATTCGACCCCTGGTCAACCATAGAGTTTTTTTGTTCCTATCACTTATCTACATGTACTTCCACATCTATACTCCGCAAGTCATCTTACGGCGAAGATACTTCAAGTACGATTGTATGGTAAGTCTCCATGGAAGCTGTAATCTCTCTAATTTTATAATTGTGGTCTCCTTGCGACATATAGTGGACGACGAGATTGAGAGCGAGCACAAGAAACCATGAAGGAAATAGATCCATCTCGACATTCGCTGTAATCAGTTCAGGACAACCACAGGAAACCTGAATAAAGATTGACGCACATAGATTCGAACACTCTTCCTCCCAAATGCGAGTCCACTGTGGCGACAATTTGTTAATTGTCAACGAAAATAGTGAATGGAATATCGTAAATAAAACATTCATTATTGACTTGCTATTAACATACTTCGAGTAAACCAAGTGAACGCCATGTGCAGGTTTTAATGCTGCAAAGAGAACAGATCCCACCGCTCAAATCGATGACGTAATGTACGAGGGCTTGCTGAAGAGTAATGCCTCCCAATTCTTTATGTGAAAACTCTTAAAGCTTATTAAGAAAGCAAACGGTATTGTAGGTTCGCAGGAGAGCTTCTGTAAAGTTTGGAAGGTGGGAGACGAGGTACTGGCAGAAGTAAAGCTGTGAGGACGGGGCGTGAGTCGTGCATGGGTAGCTCAGATGGTAGAGCACTTGCCCGCGAAGGGCAAAGATCCCGAGTTCGAGTCTCGGTTCGGCACACAGTTTTAATCTGCCAGGAAGTTTCAAATGTTATTGTACATCTTTATTCTTCATACCTACATACGTTTTTCTCAACGTAGTCACCCTAGCGACGAACATATTTCTCCCAATGAGAGACCAGTTTACTGATACCGTCACTGTAGAATTTGATATTGTTCACGGAGCCACAACCTCACCTCCTGTTGTACCGCTTCGTCACTATCAAAGTGAAGGCCTCGAAGGTATTCTTTAAATTTTGTAAACAGGTGAAAATCGTATGGAACCAAGTCGGGACTGTATGGAGGACGATCGATGACAGAGAAACCAAGACGTCGTATTGTTGCAGATGTCCCAGCGCTCGTATATGGTCTGAAGGACCCTACCGTCCTCCAGCATATCTCGAGAAAATGGAAGAGTTTGCTCGCGAACGAGCGAGGTGGAATCGTATTCGGAAGGACTGCGGTTCGTATTTCCTTCCTGCCGTCGAGATTTCGATCTTCTGTGATTTCCATAAATCGCTGAAGGCAAATGCCGGCACGCTTCTTTTGAAAGAGCAGGCCGATTTCCTTCCTCATCCTTCCATAGTTCGAGCTTGTGCTCCACCTGTAATGACCGCGTCTACATTCCCTTCTTTTCTTCGTTTATTTGCGATCATTGTACGAAAAGAAATTGATCACTATCTAGAGTTGATTGGCATCAATTTTCGCAAGGGTTCAGAAGGTTTGGGTGCCTATTTACAGTGTGTTTATAATAATATTATTTCGTCCTGCCCGTGTAATTATTTTATATCCCCTCTTGTTCCTCCTTCACCTCCCCCTTCCTTTTCTTCCACCTCTCCCACTTCCTCCCTTCTTCCCTTTCTTCATCCTCCTACAAATCCCGCCTTTCTTTTTTCTTTTCCTCCTCCTCCTCCCCCCCCCCCTTTTGCTGCTTATGCTCGCATAGTACAGGGTATACACAAAGTCTGGGAACACTTTCAATTATTTATTGCACGAGAACCAAACATTGTACAGATATCATACATATGTCATTTTGAAGAGGAACCCTGGAATTTTGTTTCCATATGTACCGCCACAGTGTAGTTTGGTAATTTGCCGATAGTCAGCGCTAGTCGCAAACATGGCGAGTTCAAGTGCGGAGCTAGCTGTTTCATGAAATGGCCTCCCCTGTCAGCAGATCTCACTCCGTGTGAATTTTTCTGTGGGGACTCATTAAAGATCTGGTGCATGTATCGCCTCTACCACGTGATGTAGCAGAGCTCAGGGAGAGAATACGGGAAGCTATTGCCATAGTCGACGATGCCATGCTGGGATGGGTATGACAAGATTTCGATTACCGTTTCGACGTCTGCCGGTCACTCATGGTTCGCATGTCGAATGTTTGTAAAAAAAAAAAAAAAAAAAAAAAAAAAAAAGGCAACTTTCAGAGTTACTCTCCAAAATGCAATATGTATGACATCTGTAAACTGTTTGGTTCTTGTGTAATAAATAATTGAAAATGTTCCCGGATTTTATGTACACCCTGTATTTACCAGCCACTGCCCGAGCTTTCGGTACCACGGATGTGATGGAGTCCGAGCGAGGCTGCCGCCTGCGGCGGCGAGTGTGGACAGGTACCGCTGGCGAGCTTAATGGGATAATTAAGCCTGTGTCATACACTAATTGGATCGTCCCCGCGTCGTAAAATTCTGAGAGGCGTTCTCTTTGTAGTGGAAAGCGCTAATAAATTCTGTTTACGCAGCGGTACTAATACCTCGCGGCATATAAGGCGGCTGGACAGTTAATCGCCGGCCGCTGTGGCCGAGCTGTTGTAGGCGCTTCAGTCCAGAACCGCGCTGCTGCTACGGTCGCAGGTTCGAATCCTGCCTCGGGTATGAACGTGTGTGATGTCCTTAGGTTAGTTAGGTTTAAGTAGTTCTAAGTTCTAGGGGACTGATGACCTTAGAAGTTAAGTCCCATAGTGCTCAGAGCCATTTGAACCATTTGCAGCGCCTCAGACCGCTCGGCTAATCCCGCGCGGCTATTATTCTATCACCACTGGTTATTAAGTCTACGACTTTGCTTCCGCCGTTTTTCTCGAAGCTCGATGCTTTATTTAAAAAAAACTTACAAAAATTTACGATTCAAGGTATTGTCGTCGCTGGCAACTACTTTCTCCCATCTTTCGGGCAGCATACGAATCCCGCGGCGAGAGAACTGGGCGTCTTTTGAGGAGATGCAAGAATTGATCCAATTTTGCACTTGATCTTATGACCTGAAGTGCTGGCTGGACAACCAGGCCGTCTGCCATTGATCGAAAAAGCTTGTAGTCAGATAGAGCAATGTCTGGAGAATAGGGATGGGCGAAGGACTTCCCATTTCAACGTTCCAATGTGTGTTTTGACTGGTTTTGCGACATTCAAGCATTGTCACGCTGCAAAGGTACCTTTTAACGTCTTTCGGTATATTGCGCCCATTAGTCTTTCAGTGCTTGGCCTAAAAGCATAAATCGCTATGGGTAACAATCTCCTGTAGTTGTTAGCGTCGGTTTCAGTAGCTTCGAAAACCATCTCTACTCCACCGCCGTGTCGGTCTTCGGCGTCAAAATCACCGTTCTTTGACTAACAGGTACCTCGCCATAGGTCTTACGCAGCAATTTTTGAATCTCGGTTGCAGATTTCTTGATGTTAAAGTAGCAAATTAAAACTTCCCACAGATTACGGGAATTGGGCTCGTAAGTTGACATATTCAAGCGAGAATTACTGTGTGACGTATTCAACCGAGAATAACTGTGTGATGCAATCACAAATCGACTAATATCTTGATGCGTCCCATTAGCTGAGTGGTCAGCGCGTTTGACGCCATGCAGCGGGCCCGGGTTCGATTTTCTACGCTCGTGGACTGGGTGCTCTGTCGTCCCCAGGTTGGGACTCACGGCCGACAATGCTATACGATCATTTCATGGCGCTATGTTTACAAATGTCTAAGCTCATTGTATAACAGTTAGGACCTACACCTGCGCCACCACTTGCCGCTACTGCCATCTATTGCAAAACGGCGGAAGCAAAATTGTTGACCTGATGTATCCCAAAGTATGTTACACCGCTAATAGGTGGGTCAACTAATGCAAAGTAAGCCTTCCACGATTTTTCAGTTTTCGTATTTTAAATTCTTATCCGTGTAACAGCTGCACCGAGGTACCGAATATCATTCATCATTCACTTTGAGGTAGCTTTTGAATCATTTATAGACGTGCAGGGTGATATGCGAAACACTTTTGTTCTCCCACATTTGCTCTGATTGTCGTCCGCAGTTCGTGTCGCAGAAACACGGCATCACTGGTTGCTGCTGAAGCGCAGCAGCTCGTGGCGCCCTCGCGTTAGTAACCGTTTGCGTGAGCGGGGGAGTAGGTCTCCACCTGAAGCCCAGCAACTACGCCTGCACCCAAATACTAGCACGACTCGACGGGCGCGTCGCGTGTCGCATTCGTAACAGGCTGTAGGGAAGCGGGCAGCTGGCTTTTGTCTCGGGAAGCCCGGCCGGGAGGCGATAAATTGGACCGGGATGGGCGCGGCGACTGCGGGGGTGGAGGAAGGGTAGGAGTGTGGGTGTGGCCCTGCCCCGCCCCACGCACAATGCACATTGTCCTCAGCGTGCCGCGCCGCGCCACGCCACGGGCCCGAGGCTATTACCGAAACCTCTGCAGGGCCGCTCGCTGCCCGCCAGTAGGCCATCGCCTCGCAACTGGGTCTTAGCCTCGGCCGGTGGCGCAGGTGTTCTTACTGTTCGGACTGCTACCGGATCGGCGTCCTAACATACTGTTATCGTGCTCGTAGTACGTAGAACAGCCGCTGCCGAGGCGGAGACTAGGTAATAAAGAATTTAATAATAAGTTTGGTGAGAGACTCCGAGGTATTGTTACACTCGCGAACCACGTATATTCATATCTCCTGTATGTTACGTCGCGGATATTACTTTGCATCCCATCATATTCGGCTCTGAATTAAAGGGCGTGCAGACTGCCACGTAGGTTTTACAGGTACGTCTAAACTCCGCAAGCCCTTACAGCGTATGGTGGAGGATATTTCGTGTACCACTGCCAATTACCACTTTTCCTGTTCCAGTCGCGTATTGTTCACGTGAAGAGCAAATGCTGGTGAGCCTCGGATCGAATCTCTCTTAATTTTATCAACAAAATCAAACAGTGGAAAATCCAGGATGGAATAATGACAGTATTATGAAAGGAATAGATTGCTACTCACCATATAGCGGAGATGCTGAGTTGCAGACAGGCGTAACAGAAAGACTTCTAAACAAGTAAGCTTCTTGTGAACTACAGGGTGGCGCACGAAATGTGTTACCAATTGTTTCTTTCACAATTTACGACGCACATTAGATATCCCGCTGGGATCTCTACAGCAGTACCAGCAGAGCTTGGAAAAACAAATGAGTTACGAAATGACGTGTAATTTACGATACTGCCGCTAGGAGACTATTAAGCAGCAATGGCTGACAATGGAAGACTGACGACATAGCAACGATCGGCAATTGTGTTGCTTTTTAATGAAACGAAAAGCCTTGTTGTGACTCAGAGGCGTTTTCGACAACAGTTTAACACACGATGGGTCCCTTGCAAGAAGACCATCCACAGGTTGTATGATACATTTGTACAGGAAAGAACAGTATTGGAAGGGAAGTGACCTCGGCCTAATCCTGTTTGTTCGCCGGAGAATATTGAAGCGGTACGAGTTGCTGTACAGAGAAGTCCCGGGAAATATTGTAGAAAGGCAGCATTGCAACTGGGAATATCCAGACGCTCCGTTCAACGCATTCTTAAAAATGACTTCCATATGTACACATACAAGATGACCTGTGCACAAAAGCTCACTGAAGAACACAAGCAGCAGAGACTACTGTTTGCTCAGTGGGCGGAGGATAGGGAAGAAACTCTAAACAACGTTTGGTTTGCAGACGAGGCTCATTTTCATTTAGACGGTGTGATTAACAAACAAAATGTACGCTTCTGGGCCACTGAAAACCCACAAGTGCTTCATGAACGACAACACTGTGCTCCGTGGATTACAGCGTGGGCAGCAATTTCCAGTCACGGACTTACTGGACCCTTTTTCTTTGAAGAAACTGTGAACAGCGAGCGTTATTTGAAGATGCTTCGCAATAGCTTCATTCCACAGCTTCTTGCTACTGCCTTGCCCTTCAACACGCAGTGGTTCATGCAAGATGGAGCATGGCCACATACTGCAAACACTGTGTTGGAGTTTTTACACTAGCGTTTCGACATGCGGATCATTTCACTCAGGTTTCCAGGTCGCTTCAATGACTGACAAAATTGGCCCCACAATAGTCCAGACCTTAATCCATGTGACTTTTTTCTTTGGGGGTACCTAAAGGAAAAAATTTTCCCGAAACGTCCACGTGATTTAATGGAGTTAAGAAGACTTATTCTTCAAGCTCGCAGTGAAATTACGGAAGACATGTGCCGTAGGGTAATCACTAACTTCAGTGTTCGTTTAAAGGAAGTTGGGAAACGAAATGGTGGACATATTGAGCATGTGCTGAGTTAGAACAGATCTCCATGGACGGCTCTTCATTGTAGTATATGTTCCTTTCAGATTGTATTGACAATAAAGTTTATATTCAAAAACAAAATAGTAACACATTTCGTGCGCCACCTTGTATGACATACACGCACACATTCACGCAAACGCAGCTTCCACACACTCAACCAAAGCCTCTGGCTGCCGAGGCCTTCTGGCCGAAAGCCTCCTCTTTAGCAGTCTTTTTGTTGTCTGTTTGCAACTTATCATCTCCGCTGTATGTTGAGTAGCAGTCTATCATTTCCATAATATTGTAATTTTATCCTCGTGGTCTTTTCGCGAGGTATTCATAGGAGGAAGCAATATATTGGTTGAGTTTTAAAGGAATGTAAGCTCTCGCAGTTTTAACATTTGACCATAACGTGAAGCTGAACGCCTCTTGTGCAGCGTCCGCCACTGTAGTTGACTGAACATCTCCGCGACGCTTTCGCGCCTACCAAATGAACACTTAGCGGAACGTGCTGCTCTTCTTTGGACCTACTCTATTTCCTCCGTCAGTCTTCTCTGGCGTGGATCGCAGATTGATGAAGAAGAGTAGTATAAGTTACTTCCTTCGTTGATAAATTGCGTTCCCTGAGGATCCTTCCAGTGGACCTCACTCTGTCATCTGCTTTCATGTGGTTAATATTACGTGATCTCTCCATTTCAAATCACTCCTTGCGCATACACCTATAAAATTATTACTGATGAAATTTTCATATCAGATTTCTATACTTATTAAACATGCTCGCTATTGACGAGTGATCGCGTCACCGAATTTGTAATTTCATTGCATCTTACATTAATTAACTAATACGCAGCTCTTCCTTCTGTATGGGGTACACGAAGAGACCACTAAGGCCTCTCCACGTTTGTATAAAACGTAAGTGGAAGGTGTGTATTTTACATGGTGCTCCAGAAGGATGCTGAAGATTAAGTGAACTGGTAAGAAATAAAGTTCTCCTCAGAATAGGGGAGGAAAGGACTCTGTGGAAAACAGATTGGAAGATTGGACAGAGTGAACAGACGTGTGTTAAGCCGTCAGGGATTCCATGGTAACAGGAAACGCCTTAGAAGACTAACACCAGTTGACAATGGTGAATATAAGTGATGCTCTTGAGATGAAGGGCTTGACACAGGAGAGGATTTTGTGGTGGGCCACATTAAACCAGTCAAGACTGGCAATGGCTTTAAAAGCAGGCAAGTGAGGTCACGCGTTCTTTTCCTGAAACAGTCACCTAACGAATGCAAATTCATAATTAAAGTCACATTTGAGCGTAATATTTAACTGATACCTAAGAATACGATAAACGGCAGAACTGGCTAGTGCAATTTTACTATTCTTTTGTTGTTAATTCGAATTTGCATGCTTTGTAGAAGTAAGAAAACGCTGAAAGCATTCTGATTGGTGAGAAGGCATGTGGATCACCAGAGGCAGTAGAGCCGCCAGTTAGCACAAGGACTGTCGGGTGAGAGTCGAGGGTCAATGGCCCACCGGCCATCACCCTCACTTTGTGGTGCTGCCCTGGGACGTCCGGCAACTTCACGTACAAACACAGTACCTCTCCTGTCGAAAAAATCACTGTCGAAAATATTTTACGTCCTGGTAGTCGAGTGAAAAAGCTCGCTTTTTAGCGGAAGGCACTGGTGTGCTCAAAATGTAGGAAGCTAGCCGTTTCTCCATAAAGCACTGAAAGCTAAACATCTCGAAGACGTATTCGGTACTCACAGTCCAGGGCCTTTGAAAAACGTGAGACAGTGCTAGACGTTTTGACTTGGCCTAAAACAAATGTTTATGCAATGCAGAATGAAAGGAAGATTGGGTTTAAAGTCCCGTCGACATCGACGTCGTTAGAGATAACGCACAAGTTCGGAAAACCTAAATCAGGATGGCCCGATGTGTGTTTTAACCCGTCGTCCTCACGAATGCCAGTTCAGTGTGCTAAGCACTGCGCCACCTAGCTCGATACACAGTGTAGAAACTGCCACGTTGGCTAACATAAATACATTGAAAGGTACAAAGAGACATGGGACAATGACAACAAAGAGCACCTCGTCGGTTACAGAGAGAGATGGAGGGAGAGTAACGTGACTTTTTTCTGTGGAGGGTGGTGGGACGTAAGTTCATTGATTAACCAGCTAGGAGAAGGGTACTCGTGTGTTGTAAGGAGCAGTGTTTTCTTTTAATCAACATTCGATCAGAAATCACTCGATCATAGAGCGCCTCCACTGCCAGACTTCCATGGCAAGAGCCTCCGTCGGCCTGCCGCGCCGCTTGAAAATTTGGAAATATGTGATAACGCTAAGGACAACACACACCCATGCCCGAGGGAGGACTCGAACCTCCGACGGGGGGAGCCGCGCGAACCGTGGCAAGGTGTCTCACACTGCACGGCTACCCCGTGCGGCGCACCCCTTGAGCTGATGTATTGAGGGCGTAGAAAACGTTATGGGCTGATTTACTTTTAAACCGCTGGCGAGGGTCGTTGATTGCACCAATGGTTGAGTCTGCAGATGCTTCAGCCTCCAGCAAAAATACTATGGTGAGATCGAGCCACAACCACGAGACCATTTGTAGGGCATTAAAGCCATTTTATAGTAACTGAACTACCTCAAGCTCCACTCTGAAGATTTTAAAGCCACTGGTGTAGTACTATCTGTTTTCCATCACGGCAGTCGCTAGGCACTTCACGATTGTTAAAAATGCTAAAACTCAAATAAAAACAATCTCGATCGCGTTTTCAGATTTTTTGTACGTTTCAGCCCTTTCTTCAGACCATCTTCAGGCTTTTCCTCGCCATTATGGCTGCTGGTGGCGCCAGACGGAACAAGGTCCATAGAAGTGAGGTTGTCACTGCCCTTGCTTCTACGGATCTCTCTCCGTCTGCCGCCACCAGCATCAATAATGGCGGGGAAAAGCTGAAGATGGTCTTACGAAAGGGCCGAAACCGGTTGTTAACAAATAAAAAAAATCTGAAAACGCGATCGGGACTGTTTTATTTGATTTTTAGCATTTTATACCGATCACTGTGCTCCAGTAACAGAATACTTTCAAAAGTTTTAATCTTCACGATTGTAATTAATTCGAATTTAGAATTATATTAACACCTGCAACTGCTAACGGGCGTTGATATATATCAACGGGGACAGGTGAAAATGTCTGCCCCGACCGGGACTCGAACCCGGGATCTCCTGCTTACATGGCATACACCCTATTCATCTGAGCCACCGAGGGCACAGAGGATAGCGCGACTGCAGGGACTATCTCGCGCACGCCTCCCGCGAGGTCCACATTCTCACCTTGTATGTCCACACACTACATCCGTAGTGTCCACTCCAACACACTCATTACTCGTGGAAGACATTCTTACGAAGTACCGTAAGAGGTCGGGGAATATGTGTGCATCCGCACAGAAGGAGGTGGTCATGGCCGGTGTTGCCAGAACTACACTCCTGGAAATGGAAAAAAGAACACATTGACACCGGTGTGTCAGACCCACCATACTTGCTCCGGACACTGCGAGAGGGCTGTACAAGCAATGATCACACGCACGGCACAGCGGACACACCAGGAACCGCGGTGTTGGCCGTCGAATGGCGCTAGCTGCGCAGCATTTGTGCACCGCCGCCGTCAGTGTCAGCCAGTTTGCCGTGGCATACGGAGCTCCATCGCAGTCTTTAACACTGGTAGCATGCCGCGACAGCGTGGACGTGAACCGTATGTGCAGTTGACGGACTTTGAGCGAGGGCGTATAGTGGGCATGCGGGAGGCCGGGTGGACGTACCGCCGAATTGCTCAACACGTGGGGCGTGAGGTCTCCACAGTACATCGATGTTGTCGCCAGTGGTCGGTGGAAGGTGCACGTGCCCGTCGACCTGGGACCGGACCGCAGCGACGCACGGATGCACGCCAAGACCGTAGGATCCTACGCAGTGCTGTAGGGGACCGCACCGCCACTTCCCAGCAAATTAGGGACACTGTTGCTCCTGGGGTATCGGCGAGGACCATACGCAACCGTCTCCATGAAGCTGGGCTATGGTCCCGCACACCGTTAGGCCGTCTTCCGCTCACGCCCCAACATCGTGCAGCCCGCCTCCAGTGGTGTCGCGACAGGCGTGAATGGAGGGACGAATGGAGACGTGTCGTCTTCAGCGATGAGAGTCGCTTCTGCCTTGGTGCCAATCATGGTTGTATGCGTGTTTGGCGCCGTGCAGGTGAGCGCCACAATCAGGACTGCATACGACAGAGGCACACAGGGCCAACACGCGGCATCATGGTGTGCGGAGCGATTTCCTACACTGGCCGTACACCACTGGTGATCGTCGAGGGGACACTGAATAGTGCACGGTACATCCAAACCGTCATCGAACCCATCGTTCTACCATTCCTAGACCGGCAAGGGAACTTGCTGTTCCAACAGGACAATGCACGTCCGCATGTATCCCGTGCCACCCAACGTGCTCTAGAAGGTGTAAGTCAACTACCCTGGCCAGCAAGATCTCCGGATCTGTCCCCCATTGAGCATGTTTGGGACTGGATGAAGCGTCGTCTCACGCGGTCTGCACGTCCAGCACGAACGCTGGTCCAACTGAGGCGCCAGGTGGAACTGGCATGGCAAGCCGTTCCACAGGACTACATCCAGCATCTCTACGATCGTCTCCATGGGAGAATAGCAGCCTGCATTGCTGCGAAAGGTGGATATACACTGTACTAGTGCCGACATTGTGCATGCTCTGTTGACTGTGTCTATGTGCCTGTGGTTCTGTCAGTGTGATCATGTGATGTATCTGACCCCAGGAATGTGTCAATAAAGTTTCCCCTTCCTGGGACAATGAATTCACGGTGTTCTTATTTCAATTTCCAGGAGTGTATATACCTATATGGATATGGTGTCACACCATATTCATATAAGTACATATTTAATTAATTCAGTTGCATAATTATTAGCATCTTCTCATTTTCTCCCCCTCCCCTGGCCCCCCCCCCCTCCACACACACACACACACACACACACACACACACTGCGTCAGATATGCCAATCTCTTATTATACTGTTGTCAATTGTTTATCAGTCATTTTATTGGACTAAATCAAAGTAATTGTAATTCATGCCTCATTCAGTAGTTACAAGTTTCCCCTGTCAATTTTATGTGGGAGGGTACCCATGCATCCCTTTCCCAGGATTGCAATTCAGTAACATGGGACGTCAGCTCACAGATTTAAGAATGTACCACAGCAACAGGATTAGTTTTCAAAGACAGAGGGGTGGAATCCTTAGTGCGATTCTACTGACTGGTTCCCTGCTCAGTGCCGGGTAAACATCAGGATTTTCGTTCAAACTCGTCAACCGAGTTCGTGCTGCTTCTCCTTCAACTCCACATATACACCTTCCTCCCTCTTTTTTTTCTGGAGCAGTGATTTCGGGAGAGGTTTTTCCCGGCAGGAGGTGCGAGGCAGTGGCCCCATAAACACGGAACACGTGTTCGCCGCGCGGCTTAGTGGGCCATTCTGCGGCTGCTTCCGCAACACGCAAGAAGTGCCAGGCAGCCGCGCCGCACCGCTTCCAGAAATAGAAGCTCTGCAGAAGCGGCGGGCTCCGCGAAGCCGACCGGCTGAGAATTAAAGCGCGGGACGGAGCAGCCGGTGCTGGAAACCGGCGCAACACAGTTGCTCATTTACGTCCCTCCCGCAGAGATCCTTAGGAGATTAAGCTCCCGTCCGGCGCCGCAGCTGGCGCCGTTTCATTTGCACTTGTCATGGACGGGAAATGCCTATTTGCTTTTACGCGCTTACGCAGAATTTAACTCTTATCTTCGTTAGTCTGGGCTTACGACACGGATGAAGTTCCTCCATCGCGTAGAAGCGGATGCTGCCAGACGCCGTCTACCGATAGAAGTCGCAATGCAATGTAATTATTTCTTCCTTTTTTATGCGAGAAGGGAGGCTCGCCTGTTGCGGGCTACTGGCGAAGGCGATTTGGAAAATTGAAAAAAAAGGAGGAAATGACTGGTGACGTTGAGAGAAGTGTAAAAGTTTCCGGTTATTCTCACCGTGGCAATTACAGATTATCAATCAACGTTCGAGCATCATCTGTGTCACATCAGCAGTTAAAGTGTTGTCCATACGATGTGTTAAATCATTGTTCATTGGGGACTACCGTCATCTTTAAAAATGTAAAGCAACAGAAGGTGCCCTACAGATGAATCACATACAAGTAATACTGCAGCTATGGCCGTGGGACTGCAGCTCACGTTTCTTCGGTTACCCAGCACTCGCACCGGGGTCCACGACAGCCGAGACAACAGACAGAGCCCTTCGTAGATAGAGATGCGCCGTCGTATGAGTTCTCAGGGTTGTTCGGCTGAGTCTAGTTACCCCTTGGGAACAGGTGGGAGTTGTAAATGTACAATGACGCGCTGAAAAGTAATGCATCCGAATTTTACTGTGAAAACTCAGCCTATTAAATAAAACAAACTTTATTAACATTCTACATCTTTATTCTTCATGTCTACGTATTTATTTCTCAGCAGTGTCACCCTGGCGATGAACACTTTTCTCCCAACGAGAGACCGCTTTGTCGATTCCGTCACTGTAGAATGTTTGCTTTTCTCGACGAAGCCACAACCCCACGTCTGCTTGCACTGCGTCATCATTGTCAAAGTGAAGTCTTCGAAGGTGTTCTTAAAGTTGTGGAAATACAGGGTGTCCGAAAAGTCTTTCCCTGATTACATAAATTGATAACTCAGGCTAGCAGTAAGATACAAATATGAAACTGCTGTCTAATTGTTTACAAACTATCAAAGTTTTTTTTCACACATCAGTAAACTTCCACATGAGCACCCTTGGTAGCACGTAGCACATCTAGGCGATATTAAAGTTCCGTCCACACATTAGCCAACATAACTGGAGGGATCGATTCAACGACTGTGGTTATCCGTTGCCGCAGGGTTTCAAGATCTGGGACACGTGTTCGGTAGACCTCGTCCTTGACATAACCCCATAAAAAGAAGTCTAATAGGGTTATGTCAGGAGAGCGTCGCCCAGGAGAGGTCATATTGAGATAGGCACGGACGTCCAAACTCCAATGAGGCGGTGTACCGTCTTGCTGAAACAAGACATCGGGGTGATACTGAAGCACCTGAGAAACAGCATACAGTTGCAACATGTCCAGATACACTGCAGACGTGATGGTAGCCTCAGCGAAGAAGAATGGCCCGATAATTCGATCGTGATAGCATTTCGACCGCAAAGTCAAATCGACGTGTACTGTCATTGGGCAACAAGGCCTGAACGATTTGCACTTTGTATGCACAAAACAATAAACGTTTGTGTAAAATGTCATGGAGAGAGCTTTTTGGCATCTGTAATTCACGTGAGGCCCTGCGCACCGATTTCTTCGGACTTCGCAGAAATGACTGCCTTACAACTTCCACCCAGTCTGCTGAGGTTCTTGGTCGACCAGACTTCGGAAGGTCAGCAACCGATCCTGTGTTCTTAAAGTTCTCATACCAGGGTTTAATGCTCTTGACATCAGGTGGATTCCTGTTGTCTGGAAGTGTCTCTGCACTGTGGTTGGATCAAAATGGCTCTGAGAACTATGCGACTTAACTTCTGAGGTCATTAGTTCGCTCGGTTCCTGACTGTGGCGCCACTCCGGCCGGCACTGTGGTTGGTGATCGTGTCTCATTGTACCACAGGACACACTGTGCCTTCTGATTGGTTTACATGGCTTCTTGGGCACTGCACCTCATCCACTACTTACGTACTGCGAACCTAAAACAGAAAAAAAAAACTTTGATGGTTGTAAACAATTCGACACAAGTTTCATATTTGTATCTTACTTCTAGCCTGAGTTATCAATTTATGTAATCAGGGAAAGTCTTTTCGGACACCCTGTAGATGAAAGTCGGATGGGGCCAAGTCAGGGCTGTACGAAAGATAATTGAAGACAATGGACCTAAGGCGTCGGATCATTGCAGACGTCGCAGCGCTCGTGTGTGGTCTGGCGTTGTTATACTATATAAGAGGGTGCTCCATGTGTGGACGAATTCTTCGGATTCATGCTTTCAGGGATTATAGCGCTCTTTCTCACGCACCGGTGTAGTTATGTTAGACACCATCATGTTACACGGTACCCGTTCGGAGGCCTGTAGCGGCAGAGGATTGCAACTTCTATGAGCGGAGCGAAAACTCGACCTAGAAATATCCGTACACGTAATACCTCAACCGGTATTGAGGACACCATAAAAACCTCGTTGGCATTACGTTTCAGCACGCACTAGTAGATTCCTTTACTTTGAGCGCCCACCATAGTACCCAGACAATAACAGAAATCTGCTTGTGTGTGTGTGTGTGTGTGTGTGTGTGTGTGTGTGTAGGAGGGTAAATTACTGTAACGAGTGGTAGTGCATTAGAGTACGGTGTTCCCTTTTGATGTTATGGATGTTCATGGATAGAACTACTAAAATTCAAAATAAGATGCGATTATCAGGGTGAAATTGAATACTCCGAAATGGTGTTTTATCGTAAAATGGTAAGATTATTAAGATTCTGATTTATAAAAATAATGCGATAACGCAAGACAAAAAGGGAGGGGTGATGCCTAGCGCTAGTACGTAGCGGGCTCCTCTCGAATAGCATAAACACGAACACTAAGCATAACAACCATATTCGACGGTCGCTTCACCATCAAAAGTATGAAGGGATTGAAACTTCCTGGCAGATTAAAACTGTGTGCCCGACCGAGACTCGAACTCGGGACCTTTGCCTTTCGCGGGCAAAGGTCCCTAGTTCGAGTCTCGGTCGGGCACACAGTTTTAATCTGCCAGGAAGTTTCATATCAGCTCACACTCCGCTGTAGAGTGAAAATCTCATTCTATGAAGGGATTGTTGTTTAAGATATCCTCATCTTCTGCCCACCACCCAAATGATGATAATGAAAATATCTTTCACCACCGGGCTTCGAGCCATGTGTCCCTCTATTATGTCTCCCAGCACAAATACTTCACCGCTGCCTCAACGGTCCCCTCATAAACCATGGACGTTCCTGAGGCGGGTTTGCTTGCATATCTCAACGACAGAAGCCGTACCGTAATGGCAACTATGTCCGAGGATATGTGTAGAGTTGCCAAACAAACACTGTTTCAGAAAAGGGGCGACAGCCTTTTCAGTAGTTGCAAGGGCGACGGTGTAGATGATTGATCTGGCCTTGAAGCATTAGACAAGATGCCCTTGCTATGCTGGTATTGCGAACGGCTGAAAGCAAGGGGAAACTACAGCCGTTCTTTTTCCCGAGGACATGCAGCTCTACTGTACGTTTAAATGATGACAGCATCCTCTTGGTTAAAATGTTCCGGAGCTAAAATAGGCCCCCATTCGGGATTCTGGGCGGGGCTACTCTAGGGGATGTCGTAATCGGAAAAAATAGAACTGGCATTCTATGGGTCGGAGCGTGGAATCTTAGATGTCTTAATCGACCTAGGTAGGTTGAAGTTAGATACAGTGGAAATTAGTGACGTGAGGTGGCGGGAAGTACAGGACTTACCATCTAGTGCAGGCTGTTCCAGCTCGTGGGCTCCGTTGTGAGCCGCGGAGCGCTCCCTGCTCCAGGGAGCCGTGTCGCTCTCTGTAACCAGTCAAGTGGGCCGGCACGCCGGCAAGTGGCACGGCTGGCTGAGGCAGGCGGCAAGGCAAGCGTTTTGATGTGCCAGCTGCGTCTTACAAGATCGACAACCTCACACTCTTAGCTGCTAAGACGTGGTGACGTGCTACACCAGGAAATACGATCTTCAGGAAATAAATAAGAAACAAATGTTTTACAAGAAATTGCATACTAAATTTATTGGGCCTCTGTAGTTTGAAATTTTCTTTTCATTGCAAGATCGGAAATATCAGGCGTCAAAGTGTTCGCAGCGTTAATGCGGAGGATGGCCTTCATTGTCGCATCCTGAAGAAGCGATCGTTCCTTACTTTATAACTGTTTTCATTGCTCAGAAAAGCTGCTCACATCAAAACGTAGATCCAAACATGCACATGATCTGAGCGGCATTGTTGTGAAGTTTGGGAAATGTTTTTTTCTGTAATGAACACTACCATCGTGACAAATACAATGTGTTGTAGTACCTCTCTTTCAACAAAGTTGAATTTTGCAAATCAATAATCTCCAATTGAAGTGACGATGACAAGTCATCGGTGGAAACTGAAAAAGGAGTGCTGAACACCTTAAGTTCCATTTCCAAACTAGTGAGGTCTCGGAATCGTGTTTCAAACGACGTGATGAGCTGCTTTAAGTTTGGTTGGAAATCGCCGAAAGTAGTACCTTCAGGTAGTTTTAAAGAAGCAAGATGATTGAAGAACGTTAGATGTCCATTACTCATCTGCCTCTCAAATAAACGTAACTTTTCCATGAACACTTTGATCTGGTCTTGCATGTCAGCGATTAGCTGCTCTTTGCCCTGCGATGACAGTTTTAAATTATTCGGATGCATAGTTATGTCAGCTAGGAACGCCAGGTCTGACATCCATTTCATATCTTTCAGACAACGCATTTCTTCCCCTTTCATTTCGAGAAAAGGGGTATTTCCTCACTAATGGCAAAGAAAACCAAGAACTTTTCCCCGACTCAGCCAACGAACTGTACTGTGGTAAGATATATCCCCATACTCCGCTTCCACATCTTTCAGGAATCCTTTGAAGCCGCACAAAATTCACACACTTCACGACATCTTTCATTACGCCACCTAGCTCTACTGTTTCAGCACACAGTGCCTCTTGGTGAATATAAAAATGAAGAGTCAAAATGTCTTTCCCGAATTCGTCCCTGAGTTTATTTTTCAAACGAGAAGCAAAACCTTGGTGACGCGCGATCATTTGTGGTGCACCGTCTGTCGCTACACAATGGAGCTTATCCCACGGCAAATTCATATTACCACTGATTCACAAACAGCTTCAAAAATGTCACGCCCTGTTGCGGTGTAATCGAGTTGTACCACATCCAAGAGTTCTTCAGTTACTTGCAGCTCCATGTCGACACCACGCACAAAGACTGCAAGCTGAGCACAGTCCGATATGTCGGTGCTTTCGTCAAGCGCTAACGAAAATGCAACAACGCTCTCCGCCTTTTTCCTGAGCTGTGTCTCTAAATCTGCCGCCACGTTCAGGATTCGACGAGACATTGTTTGCTTCGACAGGCAAACACCTTCAATTGCCTGCACCTCCCTTGGAAACAAACATTGTGCAACTGCTACCATGCACGATTTTACGAGTGGTCCCACCGAAAACAGCTTTCCACTCGTCGCAGTGATGTGAGCGCCCCTGTAGCTTGCTCGAATTGCAGATTCAGTAGTGTTTTCTCCGCTCTCATTCACCTGAAAATTATAAACGCATTACAGAACACGAACTATGTTGCATGTTTTGATACCCTCCGTATTACGAATCCGTTTTTAAACATACGTCTACTGGTATGTCGTTCTTAACCCTGGCTACCAGTTCTCTGCGTGCAACGCCTTCTACCTAACTGTATTTAATGCTATATATTGTACCTCTTCGCAGAGTTAAATACTTTAGGACATACAAAACACTGCGGTCGACCATCCCTCTCGATGAATAGAAAGGTATCCTCCAATAGGGGTACAGAGCTACCGCGGCTAGTCATAGCTGTCATTGAGCACGGGTTATTACGGCTGCATGCGGCCAGGGAACAGTGAGTTCGCTTTCCCCCTCCACGCGGGCTCAGAGCTGCCGCAGTGAGCGCTCCGGAGCGCTCCGGCTCCCTGGAGCTCGGTTGGAACAGCCTGATCTAGTGGGTACAGGGATGTAAACAAAAAATCAAATAGAGGTAATGGGATGGATCTAACAACAAATCAGAAAATATATATTGCGGGTAATGTAGTGTGAACAACATAATGAATGGGCCGGCCGCGGTGGTCTCGCGGTTCTAGGCGCTCAGTCCGGAACCGTGCGGCTGCTGACCTCAGAAGTTTAGTCCCATAGTGCTCAGAGCCATTTGAACCATATGCGGCACACGCCAGGATAGTTGTTTGGACACATGAAGTTGTGTGTTGCATAATGAACTGGCGTTGAAGTGACCTCTCACGATAATAATGGGACCGTATCATGACTTTATTAATATGTTTCCAAATAAAATAAGAAAAGAAAAACATGCGTGATGTAGATGCGTAGCTCGTGACAATACCCTTAGTACGCACTGATGCATTGTTCATACAAGTTGCCGCAATTCTTTGTCGTGGACAATGCAGACTTTTCCGTCGTTCCACGCAAAATAAATAAATAAATAAATAAATAAAATAAATAAAATCGTGTCCAGTTGCGCCATATGCTGCGCTACTGAAAAGAACGTACTGTTTGTAAACGAAACAAGCTGCATACGTGGCGAAAATAGTTTTTCCGAGAACGTTTTACTTTTAACGTGAAAAAGTCAAAAACTACTGATTTTGTATGTCCATTTTTGGAAATTTGAAGGTAGCCATCTCCCATCATGTTGCAAGTGCTGCTGCCATTGTACAGATCCCTGACATCAGACCCAGACCTTGCAGTCGATCAGCCGCTTCCTGCTTCTTGGGAAAAACCGCAGATCAGCTGCCGCTGAGTACTCGCTTTGTCGGCGACCTCCCTGCCTGCCGTGAAAGCCTTAGTGTTCGTCCTTCACCCTGGCCCTTCAGCCGAACCAGCTCTTAAGTTACACATCTGAGAACTGCCATCTGGTTGATATCTCGCCGGCATATGTGCTACGTTACATGGTACATGAAAGTTTCTCAGGAGCACTAATCTAGCGGAGTGTGCAGGAAGACTTATAAGGAGTTTCGAAACTACCAGAGAGAAGCACATTAAATTGGAGCAGTGTGGTAGGCTTTGAGATGTTCCAGCACAGCTCTGTTGGTAAGGGCGTCGCCCACAGTAAGTCATGGGCTCGAGTTCCAGTCCGTAACATAAAACAGTGCTTGTACTTGAGTCATCATCGGCATGTGAAACAAATCACGTAGTCAAGGGCTTCAAGCGAGCCTGATGATTGATACAATATGCACACGTTTCTAACACTGATATCTCAATATCCGCTGGTGACGGAACAGGGCGTTCGCGAACGCAGCTGCGGTGTACAGTAATTTTCTGGCTAGTTTCAGAATTAATATTCATTAGGCCGATGATCGAGGGGAAGTTATGGGAAAACGTAGGAGTCACCCCCGAGAACAGCTAGCCTCAAATCTAGAAGCTAATGAAGGTAATAATTCCCATATCGATCTGTCTTAAAAATTTAATAAAATAGGGAAGTTTTGAAAACCTTGCTGGAACGCGGTACTTAGGACTCCTGTTCCCGGTACTTACCTGGTCCACGTCAGCAAGATAAATGAACGTTTCAGCTAGGGTGGGGTCCCGTGCATTCCACCACGCTAGTGAGGCAGTACCTTTGTGAAACGTGTCTTGAGAACTCTATCGACTGCAGTGCGACATTCCTTTTCACGAGCGTCACCTGAACCCGCGTCTGTGGTACATACGTATGAGTGAAGAAGCTAATGGGACGGGTCTACAGATGTGCGGTACCCTGTTACAGATGTGGCTGCTCGTCTTAAAGACACGTGGTCCTCGATTAAGATTACAACCGACACTCATTTTGTTTACATAGGTTACAAAAGTCAGTCAAATGTAACTGACAATTTTTTCTCGACTGGAGACGCAAGTAAATTCTACCTCCGAGAATCAACCTCATTTCTAGCAGTTACTCGTGCTTCTCTGTGTTATAGAGAACAAGGTGCATTTTCGTAAAATAATGTATTGTGTGTTCAAGGCGATGACGTGCACAAACTAACTACTTCTCATGTAGGTTTGTATTCTCACCTAAAACGATGTCTTAATTCTGGGCGAAATAAAACGATGTCTTAATTCTGGGCGGAATAAAACGATGTCTTAATTCTGTGCGGAATAAAACGATGTCTTAATTCTGTGCGGAATAAAACGATGTCTTAATTCTGGGCGGAATAAAACGATGTCTTAATTCTGGGCGGAATAAAACGATGTCTTAATTCTGGGCGGAATAAAACGATGTCTTAATTCTGGGCGGAATAAAACGATGTCTTAATTCTGGGCGGAATAAAACGATGTCTTAATTCTGGGCGGAATAAAACGATGTCTTAATTCTGGGCGGAATAAAACGATGTCTTAATTCTGGGCGGAATAAAACGATGTCTTAATTCTGGGCGGAATAAAACGATGTCTTAATTCTGGGCGGAATAAAACGATGTCTTAATTCTGGGCGGAATAAAACGATGTCTTAGGACTCTGCACAAGAATATTGTATCGCTTAACTGTTGCCTTCTTATATGATGCTCGACACAGAAAATTACACTTACGTAAGAAGTTGATAGAAATCTTGTAATCATGGTCGTTTGTACATGTCTGTGCCTACTCAAATTCTTTTCATCGGCTTCCTGGTGAATGGAGCGAGGGCATTCAATCGATGTTGTAAGGGACCTGTAAAATGCCTTGTAAACTAACATACTTCATGACAGTTTCGAACTGATCGGTTGTCTTAGCTGGCCTTAAATGCTTTTCACTAACCTAACCAGTTAAAATGCGTATAGTTGATCGATAATGAGGTGGAACCTTATGTCCAGTTCAAGGCAGTATGATGTTTGTAATGGATATCTCTTAGCACATGATATCTTCGTCATTTAGACCGACTGTCCCTAACTATACCCGCTATCAACAGACAAATTTTAAGCACAAACTAAACAAGGCTTTCATTTGCTTCATAATTATTGTGCATAAAAAAAGACAACGGAACCGCCATACCCGTCACAGAAATTATACATAAGAGCCACACCGGAAAGCACAACGCTTTTTTTGTAGCGGTTACCTCTGGAGTTCGTTGAGTACATCAGTAACGCTATCGCACTTCACTAAACAAACCCGTGACGGAACGAGTCGCTCTGTCATTGGATCTTCTCTTCTATCAGTCCTGTTTGATACGAATCCCAGACCGACCACCAATATTCAAGTATTGATCGGACGAGGTTTTTGTAAGATTCAAATGGCTCTGAGCACTATGCAACTTCTGAGGTCATCAGTCGCCTAGAACTTGGAACTAATTAAACCTAACTAACCTAAGGACATCACACACATCCATGCCCGAGGCAGGATTCGAACCTGCGACCGTAGCAGTCGCTCGGCTCCAGACTGCAGCGCCTAGAACCGCTCGTTCACTCTGGCCGGCGGTTTTTCTAAGGCACCTCCTTCGTGGGTGGAACATTCTTGAGGATTCTTCTAGTGAATCTCAGTCTGACATCTGCCTTCCTATGATTAATTTCGTGATGTCATTCCATGGTTAATCGCTTCGTACCCATACTCTGACGTATCATGGATGTGACTGCTTCCATAATCGTTTGGCAATTCTATAATCAAACAGTAAAAGGATTTTGCCTTTCGCGGGCAAGTGCTCTACCATCTGAGCTACCCAAGCACAACTCACTCCCCGAGTTCTAGTCTCGGTCCGGCACACAGTTTTAATCTGCCAGGAAGTTTCATATCAGCGCACACTCCGCTGCAGAGTGAAAATCTCATTCTTGAAACATCCCCCAGGGTGTGGCTAAGCCATGTCTCCTCAATATCCTTTCTTTCAGGAGTGCTAGTTCTGCAAGGTTCGCAGGAGAGCTTCTGTAAAGTTTGGAAAGTAGGAGACGAGGTACTGGCTGAAGTAAAGCTGTGAGGACGGGGCGTGAGTCGTGCTTGGGTAGCTCAGATGGTAGAGCACTTGCCCGCGAAAGGCAAATTTCCAGAGTTCGGGTCTCGGTTCAGCACACAGTTTTAATCTGCCTGTAGGTTTCATACGAGCGTATCAGATCCTATCTAAATTGTAGCGTGTCAAGGAAACTACCTGGCACGATATGATCAGTCAGTACAGAAATACATGCATTTCGTACGTTGAAATACCGTGTTTATGTTCCCTAACTTTAAGCTGGGCAATCTACAGTTCTATTCGATTTGGACAGTATTTTTTCATGAATACTTTGTTTGTAGCTTGTGTCAATTCATTGGTGAGTTTCGGCTCTTGTTGTGGTGTCGTCCAAAGAGCGAGTCCCAAAGCGAGATTGGTACCTCGCAACGCAACCACAAGAAAGGATAGTTGCTGCAATCCGCTTCGACGAATGAGCGACTCCAGCGTAATCACGCCTGCAAACGTTTCGCTACGCCGCCGCAACAGCTCGTTCACTTGCAATCGAACACAAGACCGCTCGGCCCATATCGCAATCATCGAGCAAGACGGTCTAGTAGGCCAGCTGTGTAATCAGTACCTTAGGGAGAACTGTAAGTGAAGTTATGTCAATTGTACTTCAGGTGAAGAGACTTGTAATTTTGGTCATATCACGAGATAGTTTTAAATACTTGCGACATTCGTGTGGAAATAGAATGTACAAAGTTAAGTAATTCTTCCTATCTGGGTTGTAATAAAGTGAATTAATAATGTATGTGTTATAGTATCCACTCAGTCTTCTCCCGGAGCAAACCAAACATCCCACCGTTCTACCGGCGAATATATTTTCAGCCGGCACAGCGCTTGTTATATTTATTTTACGATAATTCGCATCTCTTGATATTTCACCAGTTCTTGGCATGCAGTAATATATTGGGTTGCTACTTATGTTCGCTTTTCCATAAATTTAATAAACGAAACTGATACACATAACAGAGACTTCAGTTGTCCATAATATATTCTCCTTCACTGTTTACAACAGTCTGCCAAAGCTGGTGTAACTTCGATTCCGCGACTGTAGAAACCACGTGGTTTTGAGCGCATTTTCATCCGGAAATTAAGTACCTTGAAGATTGCTCTATAGAGATCGGAAAAGGTGAATATCAGAGGGCGCAAGATCTGATGAATAAGTTGAGTGCGGAATGACTTCCAAACCCAACTTTTGTGTATAGTGAATGCGGGGCGGGCGTTTTCGTTGAGTACCATCACTTCACGCAGTCTTTCTGGTCGTTGTTCTTGGATTGCTTCTGCAAGACACCTCTGTTTTTGACAATAAATGTCAGCAGTGATGGTTACAACTCGAGTAAGAAATTCGTAGTACACCACATCGTCGATGTACCACCGGATGCTTGACATTACGCTCTGTGCATGCGCGCAGGGCTTTATACAGGGAGTTCCTGCTTTGTTTGTGCTCAACCATTCCTTTCTTTTGAGTGTGTTAGCTTAAAGACACCATTTCTCCTCACCACTAAAACACAGGATAGGAATGTTCGGTGTTGTTCAAGAGACAATTGACGACGAGCTAACAGAGATTCACATATGGCGGGCGACCCGCTGATTTTTGTTAATGAGATGATCATATGACGACACGCAGATTTTTTGTGATTGTGGCTTAGAGCTTGCGGTACCCATACAGCCGATTTTAGAACCTTCCCCATTAGATGCAAATGTCGCACGGTGGTGGAATGATTACGGTTCATAACATCTGCCAGTTCTCGAGTACATTGATTTGGACCGTTGAAGTCAGTAATGTCAAAACGATCCCCCTTAAAACGAGAAAACCATTTTCTTGCCGTGCTCTGTCTGCTCTGTCCAGTGGCGTTATCCCCAAACACGGCGCAATGTTTCTGGCTGCCTCCTTTGCTGTACCCCCTCTGTTGACAGAATAATATCACGGAAATGTTGCGATTTCTCTACGTGGGACTCCATTTTCTAGCATCCACAGCTCCAGTCAGTATGTCCAAATGACAAAATGACGATATGTAAACTTAAATAGCAACAGTGTACTAGAACGAAAAAATGACTGTCGATAAATACACTACTGGCTATTACAATTGCTACACCACGGAGATAACGTGCTACAGACGCGAAATTTAACCGAGAGGAAGAAGATGCTGTGATATGCAAATGATTAGCTTTTCAGAGAATTCACACAAGGTTGGCGCCGGTGGCGACACCTACAACGTGCTGACATGAAGAAAGTTTCCAACCGATTTCTCATAAACAAACAGAAGTTGACCGGCGTTGCCTGGTGAAACGTTGTCATGCCTCGTGTAAGGAGGAGAATTGCGTTCCATCACGTTTCCGACTTTGATAAAGGTCGGATTGTAGCCTGTCGCGATTTCGGTTTATCGTATCCCGACATTGCTGCTTGCGTTGGTCGACAGCCAACGACGGTTAGCAGAATATTGAATCGGTGCGTTCAGGAGGGTAATACGGAACGTCGTGCTGGATCCCAATGGCCTCTTATCACTAGCACTCGAAATGACAGGCATCTTGTCCGCATGGCTGTAACGGATCGTGCAGCCACGTCTCGATCCCTGAGTCAACAGATGGGGACGTTTGCAAGACAACAACCATCTGCACGAACAGTTCGACTATGTTTGCAGCAGCAGGGACTATCAGCTCGGACGCCATGGCTGCAGTCACCCTTGACGCTGCATTACAGACAGCAGTGCCTGTGATGGTGTACTCAGCGACGAACCTGGGTACACGAATGGCAAAACGTCATTTTTTCGGATGAATCCAGGTTCTGTTTACAGCATCATGATGGTCGCATCCGTGTTTGGCGACATCGAAGTGAACGCACATAGGAAGCGTGTATTCGTCATCGCCATACTGGCGTATCACCCGGCGTGATGGTATGAGGTGCCATTGGTTATACGTCTCGGTCACCTCTTGTTCGCATTGACGGCACTTTGAACAGTGGACGTTACATTTCAGATGTGATACGACCCGTGGCTCTACTCTTCGTTCGATTCCTGCGAAATCCTACATTTTAGCAGGATAATGCACGGCCGCGTGTTGCGTGTCCTGTACGGGCCTTTCTGGATACAGAAAATGTTCGACTACTGCCCTGGCCTGCACATTCTCCAGATCGCTCACCAATTGAAAACGTCTGGTCAATCGTGGCCGAGCAACTGGCTCGTCACAATACGCCAGCCACTACTCTTGACGAACTGTGGCATCGTGTTGAAGCTGCATGGGCAGCTGTACCTGTACACGCCATCCAAGCTCTGCTTGACTCAATGCCCAGGCGTATCAAGACCGTTATTACGGCCAGAGGAGGTTGTTCTGGGTACTGATATCTCAGGATCTATGCACCCAAATTGCGTGAAGATGTAATGACATGGCCGGCCGGAGTGGCCGTGCGGTTCTAGGCGCTTCAGTTTGGAACCGCGTGACCGCTACGGTCGCAGGTTCGAATCCTGCCTCGGGGATGGATGTGTGTGATGTCCTTAGGTTAGTTAGGTTTAAGTAGTTCTAAGTTCTAGGGGACTGATGACCTCAGATGTTAAGTCCCATAGTGCTCAGAGCCATTTGAATCATTTTTTTTGTAATGACATGTCAGTTCTAGTGTAATATATTTGTCCAATGAATACCCGTTTATCATCTGCATATTTTCTTGGTGTAGCAATTTTAATGGCCAGTAGTGTAAACCATAGCAACCAAAATACCAACATGCAAAACAAAAACGCTACGAACTTATGCACCACCCAAATGGTAAATATTTCGTAAATTAAGTAGAAAAAAAATTAAAGATAGACATTGCTGTTAGATCGTATATGACGTTTGGAGGCAGCTGGCTTTCTCGCCGCTGGGGCTGCTAGTGTTTCTACAACTGTCACGCCGTGTCAGCTTTCGTAGCAACGAGTGTGGCGACTGGTGGGGTGTGGGGGTCGCGGCGCGCTTCGCGGGCGGACAGCAGCGTGTGGTGTGGTGTGTTGTACGCTAATCTGCGCCGCCGGCACTTCATCATGGCGGGCGCGCCAGATTTGCCGGCGCCTGGGGTCCGCCGTCCGCTAATTGGCCGGCCTAACGAATGGCCGCGCCGGCCGTGGCGAGCGCAGACGCACGGCCGTGCCCCGCAGCCGTGTCGCGCGCGACCGCCTGCCTCTGACAAGCCCTCACCGGCGCCGCGGGCTTTTGCGCGCGGCGTAATCGCGGCTCTCCTGGGTCTCTCTTGTATCCTCTCTCAAACCCTGTACTCTTATTCAAACATTACTGCAGAAAACCTCGCCAGAACTCAGTTACCGGGAAACTATGGAAACTCTGCAGAGACATTGCCGTCGAGCGGCTGAAGCGATGAACATTGCCGTTCTCATTGGATTAGTTTGAAAATACAACTCCATCCGCTTACCAAGAGCGTTATCTGTCGTCAGCAAGCAAACTTCGAGTAGACCGTTGTTTGTGTTCTCGGAATTCTAACTCTGTCGATCCCTGTACATAAAACTTCGGAGTTATTCAAGGAAAACACGTTTGAAGGCACTTTCGTACATTTTTATGGTTAATTCGAAAACTACGACCTCTAGCGAAAACGTATCCCAGTACATAATTTACACTACTGGCCATTGAAATTGCTACACCAAGAAGAATTGCAGATGATAAACGGGTATTCATTCGACAAATATATTATACTAGAACTGACATGTGATTACATTTTCACGCAATTTGGGTGCATAGATCCTGAGAAATCAGTACCCAGAGCAACCACCTCTGGCCGTAATAACGGCCTTGATACGCCTTGGCATTGAGTCAAACAGAGCTTGGATGGCGTGTACAGGTACAGCTGCCCATGCAGCTTCAACACGATACCACGGTTCATCAAGAATAGTGAATGGCGTATTGTGACAGCCACCATTGACCAGACGTTTTCAGTTGGTGAGAGATCTGGAGAATGTGCTGGCCAGGGCAGCAGTTGAACATTTTCTGTATCCAGAAAGGCCCGTACAGGACCTGCAACATGCGGTCGTGCATTATCCTGCTGGAATGTAGGGTTTCGCAGGGATCAAATGAAGGGTAGAGCCACGGGTCGTAACAAATCTGAAATGTAACGTCCACTGTTCAAAGTGCCGTCAATGCGAACAAGAGGTGACCGAGACGTGTAACCAATGGCACCCCATACCATCACGCGGGTGATACGCCAATATGGCTTCCAATGTGCGTTCACCGCGATGTCGCCAAACACGGATGCGACCATCATGATGCTGTAAACAGAATCTGCTTTCATCCGAAAAAATGACGTTTTGCCATTCGTGCACCCAGGTTCGTCGTTGAGTACACCATCGCAGGCGCTCCTGTCTGTGATGCAGCGTCAAGGGTAACCGCACCCATGGGCTCGAAGCTGATGGTCCATGCTGCTGCAAACGTCGTCGAACTGTTCTTGCAGATGGTTGTTGCCTTGCAAACGTCCCCATCTGTTGGCTCAGGGATAGAGACGTGGCTGCACGATCTGTTACAGCCATGTGGATAAGATGCCTGTCATCTCGACTGCTAGTGATACGAGGCCGTTGGGATCCAGCACGGCTTTTCGTATTACCCTCCTGAGCCCACCGATTCCATATTCTGCTAACAGTCATTGGATCTCGACCAACGCGGGCAGCAATGTCGCGATACGATAAACCGTAATCGCGATAGGTGACAATCCGACCTTTATCAAAGTTAGAAACGCGATGTTATGCATTTCTGCTCCTTACACGAGGCATGACAACAACGTTTCACCAAGCAACGCCTGTCAACCGCTGTTTGTGTATGAGAAATCGGTTGGAAACTTTCCTCATGTCAGCACATTGTAGGTGTCGCCACTGGCGCCAACCTTGTGTTAATGCTCTGAAGAGCTAATCATTTGCGTATCACAACATGTTCTCCCTGTCGGTTAAATTTCTCGTCTGTAGTACGTCATTTTCGTGGTATAGCAATTTTAATAGCCAGTAGTGTAATTATGTTAAAATTCCTACAAAACGGTCCTGTTAGTTTTCTTTTCTGTTCGACCAATAGTTTGTTTGTAGTGAGGAAGAGAATATGAAAATCTTGCACTCACAAGGGAACCTCCCCATCGCACCTCCCTCAGATTTAGTTATAAGTTGGCACAGTGGATAGGCCTTGATAAACTGAACACAGATCAATTGAGAAAACAGGAAGAAGTTGTGTGGAACTGTGAAAAAATAAGCAAAATATACAAACTGAGTAGTCCATGGGCCACATAAGCAACTTCATGGACGAAGTGTGCTTAGAAGCGCCGTGGTCCCGTGGTAGCGTGAGCAGCTGCTGAACGAGAGATCCTTGGTTCAAGTCTTCCCTCGACTGAAAAGTTTACTTTCTTTATTTTTGCATAGTTATGATCTGTCCGTTCGTTCATTGACATCTCTGTTCACTGTAATAAGTTTAGTGTCTGTGTTTTGCGACCGCACTGCAAAACCTTGCGATTAGTAGACGAAAGGACATGCCTCTCCAATGGGAACAGAAAACATTTGCTCGTAAGGTCATAGGTCAACCGATTCCTCCACAGGAAAACACATCTGATATATTCTATACGACACTGGTGACGGCATGTGCGTCACATGACAGGAATATGTTGTCGACCTACCTAACTTGTACACTTGGCGAATGGGTAAAAAGATTCGTCTACCTTGCCCGATTTAGGTTTTCTTGTGGATGTGATAATCACTCCCAAAAAAGTGATGAAAACATAGTTTGTCACATAAACTGAAAATAAAAAATTAAAATTTACACTTGATGGAAGATTTGAACCTAGGACCTTTCGTTCCGCAGCTGCTCACGTTACCACGAGACCACGGCGCTCCTGCGTTCCTACTGTCCTTATTGTTGCTTATCTTCCCTTGAACTACTCAGTTTGTATATTTTGCTTATTTTTTCACAGTTCTACACAACTTCTTCCTGTTTTCTCAATCGATCTGTGTTCAGTTTTTCAAGGCCTATCCACTGTGCCAACTTATAACTAAATCTGAGGGGGGTGCGATGGGGAGGTTCCCTTGTCAGTATTTGAAGGCGTTGTGGGTTGCAGGAAACGCAGCGGTAGGGGTCGCTGAGTGATCCTGTATATTCGACCATGGGATTTGTCGTTGACAATATTGACTTATTCAGAATAAAGTGTAACAGTCGCTCAATGGACACTACACGGAAAAACGATTTGCACTTAGATGACACTTCCTTAAACATTCTTCAGTAAGGTTTGCACAGTTCAGCAGGGTTCATTTTTTAATAGGCTTCCAGCAGAAAGGAAATAATTCAGTGACAAAGCCCAAGTCTTCTAATGTGATTTGAAACGTTTTCTTGTAGTATATTACTGCAGGGGGAGGCTTCGGACTAGTTAAGAACTTTTCTCTTGAATGCTTTATTTATTCGTATACTCTACCATAACTGGTCTCCTGTTCCATTTATTTGTTAATTTCTTTTGTTTATAAGTCTTCTAATGATCGTTGTGTAAACTTTGTACTGTGTTGTTCCATGACTAAGTAGTTTTGGCCCCCACCGGCCCGAGGAATCTGATGAATAAATAGGTACACAAAACTGAGACACTGCAACACAGTCATCAAACCAGAGTGTATTTACAGAGCTTAAACAGTCGTTTTAAGCAGAAACAGAGATGAAACTTCCTGGCAGATTAAAACTGTGTGCCGGACCGAGACTCGAACTCAGGACCTTTGCCTTTCGCGGGCAAGTGCTCTACAAACTGAGCTACCCAAGCACGAGTCATGCCCCCTCCTCACAGCTTTACTTCTGCGGCAGCCGTGTCGCCAGGAGGACGTGGGGATGTAGCTAACATAAGCACTGAGGTATTTTCCTTGTGTGGCCTGGGGTGTTTACCATGGAGTTACACGTCGCTTCCACAACGTCTGGGGGCGCCAACGTCGCCGACAGGCAGTGTGCCTGTCGCGGCAGAGAGCGCTGTCGGCAGGTCACTATTTTGCTATGTCACGTCAATTGCCCTCCCACCGCAGCACGGGTATCCATCTGCTACCGATTATTTAGGCTACCGCCGGACCGTGCGAAGTCAATTGCCCCGTATGCCTCAGGTCGGCAGTATTGGCAGTTCAGTCAGTTGCGTCTGGTCGCAGCAGTTCAGTCCCAGCGCTACAATCTAGCAATACCAACAGTTTCGTCTCGGCGCTCAACGGTGCCGACACGGTCCAATTCGTCGCAGTCTTCACCAGCAGCACGTCAGCTGTCACACGCCGGCGGCACTGACCCAGTAACGTCCCAGATCTTCACGCCGCTGCCTATCACGAGTTTAGGGTTCGTCGTGTAGCGTGTAGGCACATCACTGACAGCATCATAGGAGAGATATTTCTGTTGTATGTAGTTGTGTAGATATTCATTCAGAGACATTATAATTGAGTTTCGATTTGTTAGTAAAATAGTTCTTTTAAAAATGTCTTTAATCACTCCTTCAGGACGACGTTAACGTTGGCAGACTAAGAGCAGATAAAGGAATTCGTATATGAAAAAATTCAAGCAAAAATTTTTTGGGCATATTTAGCGAATAGAACCAACCAGAATGATTTGACAGACTGTGGAATACTGCGGAAATCACAGTAAAGTTAAAATTGAAACAATAGAAAAAATGGTTCAAACGGCTCTCAGCACTATGGGACTTAACTTCTGAGGTCATCAGTCCCCTAGAACTTGGAACTACTTAAATATAACTAACCTAAGGACATCACACACATCCATGCCCGAGGCAGGATTCGAACCTGCGACCGTAGCGGTCGTGCGGTTCCAGACTGTAGCGCCTAGAACCGCTCGGCCACCGCGGCTGGCGAAACAATAGAATGGATGGGTGCAGTAGAAAGAAAAACGTGAGGCGAGAAGCGGCGACTTGATATAGCACACAGAAAATTCACGGATGGATATTTGGACTGGCAGAAAAACTCCAAAAATTTGGCATGAACTTGATACGACAAGCGGGAAAGAGCCCGTTCTGAAAGAATGAATAAAAAAAATGAAATAAATCTCCGGAAGTGCCCTTAGTCATACAACTCGTGATTCAGTAAGGCTCAAAGGTGAAAATAACAATAATAATACTAATAATAATAATCGTAGGGGAGCGATAGGTAGGGGCCTGAAGAATATCTCCAAGATGTTCACTTGAGTCTAGTTCTAGAAACTTTGTAAGTAGCCTCTCGCGGGATGATTAGCGTCTGTTTTCAACAGTCTGTCAATAAACTTTTCATCATATTTGTGACGATCTCGTGTCAGTAAAAACAAGCCTGTGACCATTCGTGCCGGCGTTCTGTGGATACGTTCGTATCATCTAATTTCCTGTTTGTTACGCGTACTACACAATCGAACAATTTGGTAAGATGAAATTTACAATCGCGTTTGAACACAGACTGCGTTTTCTCCATACCTTGTCAGTGAATCGGAGTCTACCAGTAGCAGTACTTTCGACAAAGCGTGTGTCGTCATTGCATTTAATATCTCTACACATTGTTAACCCAGGTTGACTGATTCCAGTTGTGACTCACTGATGTTGTTTTCACAGGAAACTACGTTGATAGGTTTTGTGAAGTACACAGTTTTACGTTTCTGAACATTTGAAACAGATTTCCAATTTTTGCACCAGTTTGAATCCTGACTGGATATTTGTGCAGTTTTTTCTGTCTGTATTGCATTGAAGATCACTGCGTGATCTACAAAAAGTGTAAAGCAGAGAGAGTATAATACACAGCGTTTTTGAAAATGAGAACTATATTTAAATTTAAGTCTTAGGATGTATTTTCTAGAGATGTTTGTATGCACTGTTGCCTTATAGCAGTGAAACCTGGACGATAATTGGCTCAGACCAGAAGAGAATAGAATCTTTTGAAATGTGATCCTGCAGAAGAATGCTGAAGATAAGATGGGTGGTTCGCGTAACTAACGAGGACGTGCTGAACCGAATAGAGGAAAATAGAAATTGATGTTACAAATTGAAAACACAAATTTTTGGCGCAAATTGACTAAAAGAAATGATTGGTTGATACAACACATCCTGAGGCATCAAGGAATCGTCAATTCAGTTATAAAACGAAGCGGGGGGAGGGAAGGGAGGTAGAATTGTAAAGGGGAGACCTAGGCTTGACTACAGTTAGCAGATTCAAATGGATCTACACGGTCCAGTCACATTAGTGTGACCACCGCGTATATTCGACGTGAACGTGCAATAACCACTCACAGACAGCAGGTGGCGGCACTAGCAGAGGGGAGTGGGGGTATAACAAGTGTGTGGGGAGGGGGCGGGGGTGCGGGGGTGCGGGGGTGCGGGGGTGCGGAAAACAGTACAGTCGTTGTCGTAATACGAAAATGGAGCGACGTATTTGACGTTCAAAGTGGCATGATATTGGCTTTCGGGCCAAGGGTGGGAGCATTTCCGAAATGGCTAAGTTTGTAAACTTTACGACTGCCGCTGTGGTTAACGTATAACATGCTTGGAGAAATGGCACTTTCCAAAACCAGTGCCGAGGGAATTGTGCACCACGGACCATGGATTACAGGGGTGAACGATGGCCGTGGAGATGTGTACCTGACCGCCCAGATGAACCAAGCGGCTAGCAACAGTGTTTCCTCGACGAACGTTCAGCGAACATTGCTGCGTAAGGGCCGTTGCAGCATGCACCCGGTAATGCACCCATGCTGACTGGTGGGCTTCGGCGACGAAGGCTGAAGTTTACACACCAGTACGGCTGCTCGAAGTCCACTGAGTGGCAACAAGTTGGCCTTTTCACGTGAATCAAGATTTTTGTTCCATCTGACCATTTGCATTTTCTGTGTGATCTCGTCATTCTTGAGGGCACAGTGTATCAGCACATTGTTTTTCCTCGGCACGATGGCGTCTGCTAGCAGGTCAAAGCAACATGTCAGACACCTCGTAGTGTCGGTGCGTGGCTCCAAGAGCAGAAGGGTGAGTTTACCGCACTTCCCTGGCCACCAAACTCCCCGGCTTTAAACCAAATCGAGAATCCGTAGCACCATCTAGAGTGGACTGGTCGCGCCATGGCTCCTCAACCGGGAAACCTAGCGCATCTGGGCACGGCACAGGAGTGCCATCCAGAATCTCACTGACTCTGCAAATGCTTCAAATGGTGGTTATTTAGGCTTTTGACAGGTGGACGTTGTGTGACTGGAAAGTGGAAATTGCAGTGATTAATCGGAAATTATGAGGGCCGCACAGAATACACTAGCGCAGGGAGCTCCATAAAACCATTTTGGGACAGAAGAGCAGCATTATTTCTACTGCTTCTTCTTTTACTACTACTACTACTACTACTACTACTCTTAGTATTATCTGCCAGGCCATTAATAAAGATTATGAACAGTTAGCGTCCCAATACAGTTCCCAGGGACATGCCAGAAGATACTTCTATCTCTGTCGATGACACACACTCTAAGAAACGTGCTACACTACTGCCCATTAAAATTGCTACACCAAGAAGAAATGCAGATGATAAACGGGTATTCATTGGACAAATATATTATACTAGAACTGACATGTGATTACATTATCACGCAATTTGGGTGCATAGATCCTGAGAAATCAGTACTCAGAACAACCACCTCTTGCCGTAATAACGGCCTTGATACGTCTGGGCATTGAGATGGCGTGTACAGGTACAACTGCCCATGCAGCTTCAACACGACACCACAGTTCATCAAGAATAGTGACTGGCGTATTGTGACGGCCACCATTGACCAGACGTTTTCAGTTGGTGAGAGATCTGGAGAATGTGCTATCCAGGGCAGCAGTCGGACATTTTCTGTATCCAGAAAGGACCGTACAGGACCTGCAAAATGCGGTCGTGCATTATCCTGCTGAAATGTAGGGTTTCGCAGGGATCGAACGAAGGGTAGAGCCACGGGTCGTAACACATCTGAAGCGTAACGTCCACTGTTCAAAGGGCCGCAAATGCGAACAAGAGGTGAACGAGACGCGTAACCAATGGCACCCCATACCATTACGCCGGGTGATACGACAGTATGGCGATGATGAATACACGCTTCCAATGTGCGTTCAACACGATGTCGCCAAACACGGATGCGACCATCATGGTGCTGTAAACAGAACCTGGATTCATCCGAAAAAATGACTGATTTGCCATTCGTGCACCCAGGTTCGTCGTTGAGTACACCATCGCAGGCGCTCCTGCCTGTGATGCAGCGTCAAGGGTAACCGCAGCCATGGTCTCAGAGCTGACAGTCCATGCTGCAGCAAACGTTGTCGAACTGTTCATGCAGATGGTTGTTGCCCAGCAAACGCCCCCATCTGTTGACTCAGGGATCGAGACGTGTCTACACAATCCGTTACAGCCCATGCGGATAAGATGCCTGTCATGTCGACTTCTAGCGATACGAGGCCGTTGGGATCCAGCACGGCGTTCCTTATTACCGGCCTGAACCCACCGATTCCATATTCTGCTAACAGTCATTGGATCTCGATCAACGCGAGCAGCAATGTCGCGATACGATAAACCGCAATCGCGATAGGCTGCAATCCGACCTTTATCAAAGTTGGAAACGTGATGGTACGCATTTCTCCTCCTTACACGAGGCATCACAACTACGTTTCACCAGTCAACGCCGGTCAACTGCTGTTTGTGTATGAGAAATTGGTTGGAAACTTTCCTCAAATCAGTTCTTCCTGTCGGTTAAATTTCACGTCTCTAGCACGTCATCTTCGTGGTGTATCAATTTTAATGGCGAGTAGTGTAGGTGCTCCCTGCCTCGGAGCCTTTGTGTGAAATGAAGACCTATACTGTTAGCGGTGAAGCAGGGGTGGGCGTGTTCGGCGATTATCTGATCTGTGCTTGCTAAGACTGAGATTTGACGATGCTGCCAGTTCCTCCTGCGAGGCCCGAGAGCCACGCCCTCTGGCCTGGCGTTGCCTGGGACGGCGCCACGTCAGATGACGCGTCGCAACGTGGCAACAACGGCCGTCCTGCGTGGTTTTTTATGTGCGCGTGCGTCGGCCCGCGGGCGATATGATGCCTCTGGGAACATCCGCGACGCCCACCCACACATGTGACGTCTCCGGGCTGCTTTCTGCCGGCACGACGTCTCCAGCACGCTGCGGGCGCGCTTCTCCGTCGCTGCTGCTGCTGCCTGCGCCGGCGAAGCCTCCTCTCGCTCTTCCCCAATACTGACGTTACATGCGCCTTTTCTTTCTTTTCGTCGCGTCTGCGGCTCCTTATGCAAAACGCACGTCGCTACTCTCCCGCTGACATTTATGGTTCGTGGCGGATGTTACACGACTTCATTGCCGCACCAGTTCATTCTCCCATTCGTTTCTACAGAGACTGTCTAATGGCTTCCGATATGCGGTGCTACATATAGAACAACCTCTGAATTTTTTTCTCGTTCCCTTATTCTTCTGCTCCTTGTTACATTTCTGTTCATTAGCGCGCAGAATTTATACACTGTATTATGTTCAGTGGCTGCAACAGCTATAACGTAAACGAAGTGCCCTTGCTAACCAATGCCTGTACATTTTTACCGTTTAACGGTTTCTTAAGATATGTTATTTATTTCTCTTTCTCGACATGTTCTGTGTTCGCAGGATGATGGCTGGGTGTTGTGTGATGTCCTTAGGTTAGTTAGGTTTAAGTAGTTCTAAGTTCTAGGGGACTGATGACCATTGATGTTAAGTCCCATAGTGCTCAGAGCCATTTGAACCATTTTTTTTGTTCGCAAGAAGTAACTTACTCCATCACCTTACGTTCTATTCGGCTTGATTAATGCGTAACTGCTGCCTGGTTAGAGAGCTCACAGCGAGTACGCATTACCACTCAGCTTGCAGCTCACAGCACCTGAAGAAAACGAGTGGATCTGTCTTAGAAGTATTGTACATAAAGATGCACTCAACAATTCGGCCGAACACCCGAAACCACAACATTAATTACGATGTTAATTATTGTTGGTGGACCGCCATGGATAGATTTCATCGCTTCAGTTCTGCTATTTTCGACACAGTTTATCGTTAAGACTTACCCATTTGCATTTATTACGTGAACGGCTATGGAGTCCTTTTCAAATGGTTCACATGGCTCTGAGCACTGTGGGACTTAACATGTGAGGTCATGAGACCCCTAGAACTTAGAACTACTTAAAACTAACTAACCTAAGGACATCACACACACATCCATGCTCGAGGCAGGATTCGAACCTGCGTCCGTAGCTGTCGCGCGGGTCCAGACTGTAGCGCCTAGAACCGCTCGGCCACCCCGGCCGGCTCCCCCTTTTAGTCAAGTCATGCCGCAAATGTATTATCTCCCCACATGTATTCAGTACTTCCGCATTAGCTGCGAGGCCTGCCCATCTGGTCCGTCATTCTTCTTCTGCACCACATTTCAAAAACTTCTGTTCTCTTCTTGAAATGTTTATCGTCCACGTTTCACTTCAAGGCCGCACCCCATACAAATACCTTAGACTTCATACAAATACCTTCAGGAAAGACTGCGTAACATTATATCTATATTCGATGTTACATTTCTCTTTTTCAGAAAAGCTATGCTTGCTGTTACTGTTGTTCATTTAATATCCTCTCTAGTTGGCCATCGGCGGTTATTTTGCTGCCCAGATAGCAAAACTCGTTGAGTACTTCTATTGCCTTGAAAAAATAAATAGTCAAATGGCGAAAAAGCATTATCATTTAGTAAACGGACGATGAAGTGCACTGTTTGCTGGGGGAAACTAAGAAGATGGATTCATCAAGTATTCCTGTTGTTTTGCCTACCAAGAATAAGAGTATGAAAAGAAAATAGAAGAAGAAGAATACTTCTTGATGATTATGATAACAGAAGTCTGTTGTCTTTATTTAAAGCGCTTCGCGTTTATTTGCATTCCCTGTCTCTTGAGGTATCGGTGTAACAGTCTCTCCCTCTCGAGAAATGTTTTTCTACGGCGAGCCCAGCTGAAGTGGCGAAGTGAGAAGACCGCCTCGGGACGAGAGGCCGGTGACCGAAGCTGCGCAGTGCCTTGCAGGTGGTGCGTCGCTCGTGGTATATTAATAGATGGCGCCTGCGCTCTCTCTCTGTTTCTGCTCTTTATTAAATTACTGTGCGCCGCAGAGGAGGGAAGAATGCGGCGCTTGCATCACTGCTGGATCGGTGCCATAACTCAAGTCCGGATAACCGCTTTCAGCGGTCTCGGTGGAAAGAGGGAGAAAAAAGATAGACGTTTTGTGTCTCTATGAATTTTAAGACCCCTGCAACAGCAACAGTTCCTGAATTGGAGGTGAATTTTTGCAGGTCTCGCCGATGACTGCTGGGAATGCTTTTGAGAGGGAGGAAATTTCGTATCCACCACCGTCACTTCATCTCTCATTGTCGAAGGCAGAAGTGAAATACGTAAGCAGTGCTGGAATGCCGAGAGACTTGAGAGAAGACGGTTACGAAAAAACATTGCCCTGCAGTAACACAGCATTGCAGAAGTCTTGTAATTATTAGGAATTTCTTCTCCTTATGAAACATACATTTGCTGCAAATTCGTTTAAGAATATTTCACTGACTTTCTAACGTAAACGCAAAATTAGAAACTTCGTTTTCGTTTGCGTAATAATCTTGGTGAATTGTTTCAGACTTATGATACACCACATATTTTAATAAATTTATTTTTTATTGGCAGAACACGAAGATACAAAAGACCTACAAAAGAAACTGCCTACGCTACGCTTGTCCGTGCTCTGCCAGAGTATTACTGTGTGGGATCCGTACCTGATAGATTCTCTGGATCACGGGGTCCCGGGATTTTCTCCGCCCTCATCATCTCATCTTCATTCTGGACTTGGCGAGAATGGAAATGGAAAGATTGGGAACTTGTATGGGCGCATATGACCACGATGTTGAACGCCCCACAACCAACATCACCACCACCTTACCATGTAGAATTGACGGAAGACATGGAAGAGAAGCAGCACGTTTTGTATTTTCGCGAAATAGGGGAGCGAGTGTCACGGATATGATAAAGAGAGTTGGGGTGGCAATCCTTAAACCTTGTGCGGCAGTGTAGGAGAAAGAGACCAATCTAATCAGTGGAATAGGCTTTCATTGCGGAAGCAATTCCAACGATTCTATTACGAAGAGGGATATAGGTAATGTTACTGGGGACTAACGTCCCCATTCAGTAGAAGAATAATAGGATAACACAAATCGCGTAATGAGGAAGTGATGTGATAGTGACACTGAATTGCCGCTCGCAAGAATGGTTAGACGGTCCCATGTGGATTTCGGTCTCCGGGCAAATTGGTCCACAATGTTTGTTAAAACGAAGGGTCAATAGATTCCTTCATCGTCCCACCAGGTACACTTGTTCGGCAGAGTTAGTAAGTAATATTCGACGAGTATTGAGCGGTCGGAAGAATATGTATGTGGACGACAGGTCTGGATGCTCATTAAGAGACTTGAATTACATAGATCCCTATCCCCAGCGCAAACTTTAATGCCAGTATCTTGTTCTAACACACTACGTTTTCATTCTTAATGTAGACATTGTAAACGAATTTTTGTTTTCTTCACTTCTTTTAGTGCCTACTGTGTGTTTTCTCTGTGAATTGTATCAGCCTGTGCAGTGTTTCATAGTTCAGTTACATTAATTCACCGGTCGGAGAAAGGCAATAGCGTACAGTCTTCGATAACATAGTGCCTACAAAGAGCACTGTGACGTTAAAAAAGACATTTTACGTTTGCCTTTAAAAGCAAACACATTTCGCGTAGTTTAATTTTAACGCTAAATAATCTCTTGTACAAGACAAAGCTGGATAGCCTTGTGCTCATAACTCGACTTATTTCACTATCTCTAACCGTCGCATACTGGTAACTTACATTGATCTTTTTTGTTTCAGGTATGTATGATTTTACTCATCCCGCGGCGCTGCCCAGGCATCTAAGGTAGCATCTACTAATTTAAGTTTTTTTTTTTAAGGAATTAGCGTACATTTCCGTACACGGGAGTGTATCTGGACACCACACGATTGAATATGGAAAGCTGGTTCTTGACATATGATCTGATTTGCCCCAGGTGCTGTCTTTGGCTCTTCTAACGAACTAATGCGTTTTCTTCCGATGATCAGAAACAGTTTCATTAGATGTTACTCTTGGGCCGAACATCTTCGGATATGTTTTTGTCTTGTACTGTGGAATTCAGAAAATCACCTTGAGTATTTTTTAGCATGAGGCGCCCCACAATTACAGCGTTGTGATGTTTTCTGTTTGGTACTTGGGTAACTTGCGAGGTCACGCTAGACATACGCAGGGTGGTATCATTCCATTACAACATAATTGTAGCATTACTCGTAGACGCCCTCAGATAACTTCTCAAGATATTACGTGGACGCAGGAACATTAAAATCTCGTTCATGATGCTCGTGCAGTATATAAGCACCGACATGCGGACAAGGGATTACTGTGGCATTCGTGTCTTCGTCGTTGTGCGTGCTGTAAATGCGGAAACGTGAACTATGGCGACGTTATTGCCGAATTCGTCCAAACAGGACCATCGTGTTGTTCTTTTTTTGGCTACCGAAGGACAAACACCGGTAACATCTATCGCAGAATAAAGAACGCTTATGGGGCAGCTTGTCTGTCGAAACCACCGTTGTGGAATTGGTTGCAAAGGTGAGCTGCTGCTGCATGATAACAGACGGCCGCATATCGCAAATGCAACGTAGAAGTTACGCCAATTCAAGTGGAAGACGCTCGAGCACCCGCCCTATAGCTCTGGTCTCTCCTCATGTGCGTATCATGCCTTCGGTCCCTTAAAAAAGCCTTTCAGGAGTCGACGATTTCTGTCATACGAGGATATGCAACAGGCAGTTACGGACTTCTTTACACTACAGAAGAGGGTGTTTCACCAAACGGTTATCTCCAGCGGGCCGGGGCGGCCGAGCGGTTCAAGGCGCTTCAGTCCGGAACCGCGCGACTGCTACGGTCGCAGGTTCGAATCCTGCCTCGGGCATGGAAGTGTGTGATGTCCTTAGGTTAGTTAGGTTTAAGTAGCTCTAAGTGACTTATGACCTCAGATGTTAAGTCCCATAGTGCTCAGAGCCATTTGAATCATTTGAATAAACGCAAGACAGCTATTGAAAGTTGAAGAAAACATGAATGTCTGGTTTTCTTACACTAATACATTTCATAATTCGTAAGACAACATTGCTTGATTTGCTATATTAAATGCCGTAGGCGCTGACATACGGATGAAATTCCGCTGTCTTCGCAGCTGCTCAAAAAAATAACCTGTTATGATCGTTGCCAGTAATCTATTCCAGTATGGCACAGGGGCGAGTGCCAAGAGTATCTATTCTGGCAACTGCGTGGACCCCCACTAGGATGCCTGAAATGGCTACTGCAGGGTGAGATTCTTCTATCGAAGTCGCCATGTGCAGTTTTTTTGCCAGATTCCATCAAGGAAAGGCGATCTTAATCCTGCAACTCTTACCTGGCTTCCTGTTCGGGAAAGATCGGAACAACAGTGCGTGCTTGTCTGTTATTTTGTCTGCAGACACTGGATGAACATAGCCGCGGAAGAAGTTGCTGCAGTGAGAGAAATATTTCAGAATCTCTCTCAACGAAGAAATGCAAGGACATCGGTCTGTACGACCAAGACAAATGACTACACTGAATCTTGACGCAAGGCAGGCATCTATTTGTTGTCTTGTGGTTGAAGATAATTTTTTGTCCGTGTTGGTTTCCAAATACATAATTATAAAAATACGGTTCTGCCTTGAGCAAACACAAATTATTATTTTTTGCAGTGCAGACAAGAAGAACCATATTTCAGTAATTATATTTGCGAAATCATGGAAGAACTGGTTAACAGTGCGGTTTCAGAAAAGCGAACGAAAGGAGCAGCTGACAGCTGCAATATCTGCTTACTCATCAAGGACTTAGGCATCATAGATTTCTCAAGAGGCTTCACATGTTCTCAAGGTTGTCATGATGTAGCCAGCCAAAATTCCCAACATATATCTTATACTGTACGTTTAGTTTCGTAGTCAAACATTCTCATCGGCAACACTGCACATTCTCCATTCTATAAATAGGTGAGCAGGCGCTAACAACAAAGACTAACTTCTGCCAAGGGGTTATTGTGCAAGATGAAAAAATATCATCTTAACCAGGGTTTTTTTACAGTGTGGCAAGTGAAACGATTCTTCATTCTAGTAATTCTAAGTCAAACCATAATTCGTACTGGATGTTGCCTTCCGCGGGCGGAGCGGGTGGTGGGTTGTGGAGAGGGGCGGGGGGGAGTAAAAAGGAGCGGAATGTTCTTCGTAATCTTTAACAGAGGGATGTAGGGAGAAGTTAGGTGCTACTAACTGACACAACCAAACTGACAAATTTTGCCTAGAGTTGTCAATAGGACTCTTTTGTAGGTGTCGCCCTGATAATAAGTGCATGCGCATATGACTGCCATCGGAATCATTATCGTTTACTGATAAGATTTCTAAAAAGTAAAGAAATTTCAACTTAACATTATAGAAAGTATTGAAAATTTTGTTTTACAAAATAACGTGTCATCCAAATGAAAGTTTCATTTTACAGGAAATGTTAAAAATATTTTACGCAATAACGTAGCATCCAAATGTAATTTGTAAAGGTGTAACTGGTTTATGTCTTTCGCCTTATTATATTTTAGACAGTATGTGACTGACATGCAATAATGAAAAGCAGATTTTAAGTTTTCGCATTGACTCCATGTATACAAGGTAGTAATGCTTGGTATTATACCCTGCTACAAAGAGGCAGACTTGTATACAGGAGGGTGCGCTATGTCGTTGCCTCATGGCTTTGTGTGTTACATTTGGACGCTACGTTATTTTTTAGAAAATTGTTAACATTCCCTGTAAAGTAAAATTGATATTTTCATTTGGATGCCACGTTATGTGGTAAAACAAAATTTTCAATACTTTTTGTAAAGTAAAATTGAAATTTCTTTACTTTTTAGAAATCTTATCAGTAAATTGACAATGGTTGCGCAGCAACGTAGAAAACTAAAAGCCAGCCATATGCGCATGTATATATGTATATATATATATATATATATATATATATATGATGGGCTTATTTCAATAGTGGTACAAATCCATTTTTGTTCATTTTGAGATACAGAGTCCTAAAGTTAAATGAGCGCTGAGGAATCTGCAGTTGAGATACCAGAAATATTCAAACATATGGCTTCTTGCTAGAGATGAACCTTTCTTTCTGTTAGTTTGGACTATTAATTTCAAAAGCATTATAGACAGAAAAGTGGGGGGTAATGGACTTGTACCACTATTGAAATAAGCCCTTCATTTAAGAGCGACACTTGCATGTAATGTTTGTGTTTGTTTGTTTGTATCAGTCAGTAAAAAAGTGTGTGAAATCTTATGGGACTTAACTGCTAAGGTCATCGGTCCCTAAGCTTACACACTACTTAACCTAAATTATCCTAAGGACAAACACACACATCCATGCCCGAGGGAGGACTCGAACCTCCGCCGGGACCAGCCGCACCGTCCATGACTGCAGCGCCCAAGACCGCTCGGCTAATCCTGCGCGGCTATCAGTCAGTAGCAACGGACGAATAGTCCACGGTCAATGAGGGTATATGTTGGCCGCTGTATACTGTGCTGTGCCTTTGGTACTATAGTGTGTGAACAATTATGGTTAATAGCAAGGTATGTCTATAAGCATATGAGTACCTATAATATGGATATACATACTTTTTCTACGCATTATTGTAAGACATATACTTTGCAATTTTTAGCTGTCTGGTTTGAAAATGGGCGTGTCAGCCCGAAACTGATAACCACTACAGCCGATTTTTGTATCAACGCAACTGAGACGGACGAAACAAAAAATTATCCAATTTCCTGAATTGTATTTTCACTAAGACAGAATTTAATATTGCAGACGCTCTTGATTGTGCCATTTCTTCATAAATAGCAAGTGGTAAGTCGGATCTTCGTCATTTCAACGCACCTTGTTGATCTGTGCTCCACAGCGTAATTAGAGACTGTTTACGGAGCTGGCTGCAGGCACTGAACTGTGTTGTCTGACTGCAGAATCGAAACGGTGCGAGAGTCAGCTGTGTGTAGAGTTCTGTACCAGTAAAAGGTGCAAGCGACGTAGGCCACAGTTAACAGCACGCCCTCTGGCGGTTTCCAACGCTATCGGCGGTTGAATACGACGCAACGGCATTTGGTCTGAAAGCGTACATGTAGAGCAGTTTGGAACGCAGAATCCAGGAGAGAGTGAGTTTGCCGTGGTGTTGGGGCCGACCTGTGGACGTCGCGGCGCCCGCCTCAGGCGCGGCCGGCCCGGCGACCACTCGTAAGCGGGATTGGCTTCGTTAGCACCTCGCTGGCGTGGCTCAGTTAGCGGTCCCCACCCGCGGCCACCTCCTGCCGGGCTGCCAAACAGCCGTAAGGGTGCCGCCCTCAACCACTTTGGCCCCGAGTAAAGCCGGCCGTTTAGGCGAAGCATACTCTCATTTCATACTGCCTGCGTTCCTCTCTTCAGTTTTCATCCTGCTTCTTCCAAACGATTCGACGGCGTTCACTGCTTTCCTTCCCAAGAAATGATAACACTACTAGACAGCGTGCGATCAAAACTAGCAGCAGCATTAGGGTGGCCCGGAAAGGGCCTTGATAGCGACTTCCTACATAGCTGAAGCCTCATATATCTCTGAAAGCCCAATTTTCGGTTCGCTTGCTCGTGGTCTCGGGGTAGCGTTCTCGCTTCCCCAGCACGGGGTCCCGGGTTCGATTCCCAGTGGGGTCAGGGATTTTTTCTGGCTCGTGATGACGGGGGTGTTGTTGTGTCGTCTTCATCATCATCATCATCATCATCATCATCACATCATCATCATTCATCGCCATCACGGTCGGAGAAAGGCAATGGCAAACCACTTCCACTAGGACCTTGCCTAGTAAGGCGGTACGGGTTTCCCGCATCGTCCCCCTACACTCTGTCAAGAAGCATGGGACTTCATATCCATTTCCATATTTCAAATTTGTAGATTATCAACTGAGACACTAGAAGTGGTTGATCAGTTTTGCCATTTGGGCAGCAAAATAATTGATGATGCTGGAAGCGGGGACTACATCAATCTCTCTAATTTATACGTTACTTCGATAATATCATGCGATAATACACTGAGGCGACAAAAGACATAGGTTACCTACTAACATCATGTTGGACCTCCTTTGCCACAGTGTAGTGCAGCAACTCGACGTGGCGTGGACTCAACAAGTCGGAAGTCCCCTCCAGGAATATTGAGCCGTACTGCCTCTATAGCAGCTCATAATTATGACATTGTTGCCGCTATAGGATATTGTGCACGAAGTGACTTCGCGATCATTCCCCATGATGCGATTCATGTCGGACGAGTTGGGTAGCCAAATAATTCGCTCGAGTTGTACAGTTTGTTGTTCAAACCAATCGCGAGCAATTGCGGCCCTGTTACATATTTGGGAACAAGAAATCCATGAATGACTACAATGGTCTTCAAGTAGGCGAACATAACCGCTTACATTCAATAGTCGCCGACCGGGGTGGCCGAGCGGTTCTAGGCGCTACTGTCTGGAACCGCGCGACCGCTACGGTCGCAGGTTCGAATCCTGCCTCGGGCATGGATGTGTGTGATGTCCTTAGGTTAGTTAGGTTTAAGTATTTCTAAGTGCTAGGGGACTGATGAGCTCAGAAGTTAAGTCCCATAGTGCTCAGAGCCATTTGAGCCATTCAATAGTCGGTTCAGTTCGACCTGAGGATCCATTACACGTAAACACAGCTCACGCCATTGTGGAGCCAGCACCAGCTCGCAGGGTGCCTTGTTGACAACTTTGTTCCATGTTTTCGTGGGATCTACGCCACACTCGAACCCTACCGTCAGCTCCGACCGACTGAAATCAGGATTCACCTGGCCAGGTCACAGTTTTCAAGTTGTCTAGTGTCCAACTGATATGGTCACGGGCCCAGGAGAGGCATTGCACGCGATGTCGCGTTGTTAGCGAAGGATATGTTCATCTTACGTCCCCTGTTGATGGGTTGGTTTTGTTGGGGGAAGAGACCAAACTACGAGGTCATCGGTCTCATCGGGTTAGGGAAGGATGGGGAAGGAATTCGGCCTGCCCTTTCAAACGAACCATCCCGGCATTTGCCTGGAGCGATTTTAGGGAAATCACGGAAAACCTAAATCAGGATGGCCGGACGCCGTCCCCTGTTGATTTCTGAGTTATTTACCCAGAGCTGCTTGTCTATTAGCAATGACAACTCTGTGCAAACGCCGCTGCTCTCGGTCGGTAAGTGAAAGTCGTCGGCCACTAGCTTGTCTATGGTGAGGGGTAATGCCCGAAATTCAGTGTTCTCGGCACACTCTTGACACCGTGGATCTCTGAACATTGAACTCCCAAACGATTTCCGAAATGGACTGCCCAGTGCGTCTAGCTCCAACTGCCATTCCGCATTCAGTGTCTGTTAATTCCCGTCGTGCAGCCATAATCGCGTTGGAAACTTTTTCACATGAACCACATGTGTACAAATTACAGCTCTGCCAATGCACAGCCGTTATATGCCTTGTGTATGCGACACTATCGCCATCTGTAAATGTGCATATTGCTGTGCAATGACTTTCGTCACCTCAGTATGTACCGCCACTATCTGATCTACCTGGCTGCCTAAGTACGCTGCACTATTGTTCTCATACACTTGATACATATACAACGTATATAACTGTTACTTCAGTTGCGGGTACAAGATGCGGTCCTGGAGGGACCCACAATTAATTACTGTCTTCCGCCCCCTCCTCTTCCTCCTCCTCCTGCCCCAGAGACACCGATGCTTACAGGTTTACTAACAACAATAAAATATGTAAAATGTATTAATAATATAGTAATACATTGTTTGGTTACAGTAAAATGTGTTCGTACGATAACAATAATTGTACACGAGTGCTTGGTACATGCTTTTTTAACACAGTGACAAATTACAGTTTACGTATATATTCCATTTAGAAAGCGTTCACCCGAAAATTAGCGAAGGACATGTGGCATGCAACTGATGTATGAATTGTAACAGTAGCAGACTCTTACAGCGTCGTAATTTACACTACATAAATTCGAATTGTGACTAAGCACTACTATTGGAAACACAGGTTTGCAGATAATGGGAATGCGAGAGTGTCAATGTGGGGAATCTCTTTTTTTCCGCTTTGTCCCCTTTTTTTTAAATATAGGTGAAGCCCATCCACGCCCACACTGGCATGATGGCCAACTCAAAAGGTCTATTGCCATCTCTGCTCATCTGGAGATAGGTTGGGTCGAACTCGAAAGAAGGGTAGCAGTTTGAAGGGCAGAGGAAAAAAGTGCCAAGGCAAGAGCCAAGGTAAAGAAACCTCTGCGATAGTTAGGTCGGGTGGTAAGAGCAGTGGCGGATGTCTTGCTACCTGCGATAGGTCGTGCAAGGGTAGGCTTTGTTAGTAGTGGGTATCATGAATGTTGATACCTTTGGCGTTGTGCGGTGCTGTTGCTCGGCGGCTTCCGCGAAGTGCCGATGTTGAACTCTCGATCGGCGTCAGCCTGTGTCCCCGGCGTCATTACTTCCGCTTTTTTTTTTTTTTTTTTTTTTTTTTTTTTTTTTTTTTTTTTTTTAGGTCTTTCCCTTTCTCACTTCATGTGCTTAGCTTCCTGTGGTTTGTCAGTTCTACTTGTATACCCATGTGCCAAGTCTGCTTTTTTGTTGACAACTAATTTGTTCTCTGGGAGTTACATTTGGAAACACATGTATATATAAAATATAAACATCAAATTTTTTTATGTGGGGTGAATGATATGTCATGACTTTGCCCTACACCCCCCCCCCCCACCCCCACCCCACCCCCTCGCGCATGTGTTATCCCTCTACGTGGACCTGGATTTTGATTTGGAACTCAGTTGGATCGTGTCTTGTCTCGTAAGACGCCTGTGAACTGCCTGCTTTAGAGTGAGGGGCGACACTTAAGCTTCCATGTCAACGTCGCTATTCATTCATTCAGGCGGCTTCCTCAAGCTAAGCGACCACTGTTCCATATTTCCCACGACGGAAGATAACTGAGGTGTATATCCAGGAGCGCGCGTTAGTAGCCACAGCAATGTCAGCCACGGAAGAGATCTTCATGTACTTCGTAAAGGAACCTGCACACGTTCAATATTTATTGACAGTCCTCAAATCTTCAGTATATTGATGTGACGTCAAGCCATCAGTATTACTGACAAAAATTGTCAGTTGATAACGAGGCTTTAGACTAGCCGTGGTCTAGGGGCGTCGGCACGGTAGCTCAGCGTGTTCGGTCAGAGGGATAACTGCCCTCTGTAATAAAAAAACTGAGTTAATGGATCAACAACGAACTTTAACGGATGTCTTACGACGTTCGCCCCGAGCCCATGCAACGAAGAAAATCGAACAAAATAATAATAATAAAAAAAGGGGTAGCGTCTTTGATTCATAATCAAAACGTCTTCGGTCCCGGGTTCGATCCCCGCCACTGCCTAAATTTTGATAATTAATCAGCATTGGCGGCCGAAGACTTCCGGCATAAGAAGTCAGTCTCATTCTGCCAACGGCCTTGTCAAAGAAGGCGGAGGAGCGGGTAGAGTTTCAGGGCGCTGTCTTGTCCTAGAGGTGGGAAATTGCCCCTATAGGCGGAAGAATCAGCAATGATCAACGACATGAGGATGCAGAAGGCAATGGAAACCACTGCATTAAAGACACGTATCGTGTATCCACAGGACATGTGGCCTGTAACTGAAGAAGTGTCATGATGATATCTCCGTTGGCAAAAGATTCCGGAATAGTCCCCATTCGGATCTCCGCGAGGGGACTGCCAAGGGGGAGGTTACCATGAGAAAAAGATTGAATAATTTAAGAAAGGATAACGTTCTACGAATCGGGGCGTGGAATGTCAGAAGCTTGAACGTGGTAGGGGAAACTAGAAAATCTGAAAAGGGAAAATCAAAGGTTCAATCTAGATATAGTAGGGGTCAGTGAAGTGAAGTGGAAGGAAGACAAGGATTTCTGGTCAGATGAGTATCCGGTGATATCAACTGCAGCAGAAAATGGTATAACAGGTGTAGGATTCGTTATGAATAGGAAGGTACGGCAGAGGGTGTGATACTGTGAACAGTTCAGTGACCGGGTTGTTCTAATCAGAATGGACATTAGACCAACACCGACAACGATAGTTTCGGTATACACGCCGCCGTCGCAAGCTGAAGATGAACAGATAGAGAAAGTGTATGAGGATATTGAAAGGGTAATGCAGTATGTAAAGGGGGACGAAAATCTAATAGTCATGGGCGACTGGAATGCAGTTGTAGGGGAAGGAGTAGAAGAAAATGTTACAGGAGAATATGGGCTTGGGACAAGGAATGAAAGAGGAGAAAGACTAATTGAGTTCTGTAACAAGTTTCAGCTAGTAATAGCGAATACCCAGTTCAAGAATCACAAGAGGAGGAGGTATACTTGGAAAAGGCCGGGAGATACGGGAAGATTTCAATTAGATTACGTCACGGTCAGACAGAGATTCCGAAATCAGATACTGGATTGTAAGGCGTACCCAGGAGCAGATATAGACTCAGACCACAATATAGTAGTGATGAAGAGTAGGCTGAAGTTCAAGACATTAGTCAGGAAGAATCAATACGCAAGGAAGTGGGATACCGAAGTACTAAGGAATGACGAGATACGTTTGAAGCCCTCTAACGCTATAGATACAGCAATAGGCAATAGCGCAATAGGCAGTACAGTTGAAGAGGAATGGACATCTCTAAAAAGGGCCATCACAGATGTTGGGAAGGAAAACATAGGTACAAAGAAGGTAGCTGCGAAGAAACCATGGGTAACAGAAGATATACTTCAGTTCATTGATGAAAGGAGGAAGTACAAACATGTTCCGGGAAAATTTGGAATACAGAAATACAAATCGCTGAGGAATGAAATAAATAGGAAGTGCAGGGAAGCTAAGACGAAATGGCTGCAGGAAAAATGTGAAGACATCGAAAAAGATATGATTGTCGGGAGGACAGACTCAGCATACAGGAAAGTCAAAACAATCTTTGGTGACATTGAAAGCAACGGTGGTAACATTAAGAGTGCAACGGGAATTCCACTGTTAAATGCAGAGGAGAGAGCAGATAGGTGGAAAGAATACATTGAAAGCCTCTAGGAGGGTGAAGATTTGTCTAATATGATAGAAGAAGAAACATGAGTCGATTTAGAAGAGATAGGGGATCCAGTATTAGAATCGGAATTTAAAAGAGCTTTGGAGGACTTCCGGTCAAATAAGGCAGAAGGTATAGATAACATTCCATCAGAATTTCTAAAATCACTGGGGGAAGTGACAACAAAACGACTATTCACGTTGGTGTGTAGAATATATGAGTCTGGCGATATACCATCTGACTTTCGGAAAAGCATCATCCACACAATTCCGAAGACGGCAAGAGCTGACAAGTGCGAGAATTATCGCACAATCAGCTTAACAGGTCATGCATCGAAGCTGCTTACACGAATAATATACAGAAGAATGGAAAAGAAAATTGAGAAAGCGCTAGGTGACGATCAGTTTGGCTTTAGGAAAAGTAAAGGGACGAAAGAGGCAAATCTGACGTTACGGCTAATAATGGAAGCAAGGCTACAGAAAAATCAAGACACTTTCATAGGATTTGTCGAAAATGGCTCTGAGCACTATGGGACTCAACTGCTGTGGTCATAAGTCCCCTAGAACTTAGAACTACTTAAACCTAACTAACCTAAGGATAGCACACAACACCCAGCCATCACGAGGCAGAGAAAATCCCTGACCCCGCCGGGAATCGAACCCGGGAACCCGGGCGTGGGAAGCGAGCGACCTGGAAAAAGCGTTTGACGATATAAAGCTGTTCGAGATTCTGAAAAAAGTATGGGTAAGCTATAGGGAGAGACGGGTCATATACAATATGTGCAACAACCAAGAGGGAATAATAAGAGTGGAGGCCGGCCGAAGTGGCCGTGCGGTTAAAGGCGCTGCAGTCTGGAACCGCGAGACCGCTACGGTCGCAGGTTCGAATCCTGCCTCGGGCATGGATGTTTGTGATGTCCTTAGGTTAGTTAGGTTTAACTAGTTCTAAGTTCTAGGGGACTAATGACCTCAGCAGTTGAGTCCCATAGTGCTCAGAGCCATTTGAACCATTTGAATAAGAGTGGACGATCAAGAACGAAGTACTCGTATTAAGAAGGGTGTAAGACAAGGCTGTAGCCTTTCGCCCCTACTCTTCAATCTGTACATCGAGGAAGCAATGATGGGAATAAAAGGAAGGTTCAGTAGTGGAATTAAAATACAAGGTGAAAGGATATCAATGATACGATTCGCAGATGACATTGCTATCCTGAGTGAAAGTGAAGAAGAATTAAATGATCTGCTGAACGGAATGAACAGTCTAATGAGTACACAGTATGGTTTGAGAGTAAATCGGAGAAAGACGAAGGTAATGAGAAGTAGTAGAAATGAGAACAGCGAGAAACTTAACATCAGGATTGATGGTCACGAAGTCAATGAAGTTAAGGAATTCTGCTACCTAGGCAGTAAAATAACCAATGACGGACGGAGCAAGGAGGGCATCAAAAGCAGACTCACTATGGCGAAAAAGGCATTTCTGGCCAAGAGAAGTCTACTGATATCAAATACCGGGTTTAATTTCAGGAAGAAATTTCTGAGGATGTACGTCTGGAGTACAGCATTGTATGGTAGTGAAACATGGACTGTGGGAAAACCGGAACAGAAGAGAATCAAAGCATTTGAGATGTGGTGCTATAGACGAATGAAATTTGGTGGACTGGTAAGGTAAGGAATGAGGAGGTTCTACGCAGAATCGGAGAGGAAAGGAATATGTGGAAAACACTGATAAGGGGAAGGGACAGGATGATAGGACATCTGCTAAGACATGAGGGAATGACTTCCATGGTACTAGAGGGAGCTGTAGAGGGCAAAAACTGTAGAGGAAGACAGAGATTGGAATAAGTCAAGCAAATAATTGAGGACGTAGGTTGCAAGTGCTACTCTGAGATGAAGAGAAAAGAGGAAAGGAACTCGTGGCGGGCCGCATCAAACAAGTCAGTAGACTGATGACAAAAAAAAAACGCGGCTTTTCAGCGTCAAGAAGTCAAACACCCAAAAGAGATCGTGTGTTACAGTTATGGTAGCTGGAGTATATAGAGCGTCTATACAAGGGCGATGTACTTGAGGACAATATTATGGAAATGGAAGATCATGTAGATGAAGATGAAATGGGAGATACGATATTGTGTGAAGAGTTTGACACAGCACTGAAAGACATGAGTCGAAACAAGGCCCCGGGAGTAGACAACATTCCATTAGAACTACTGACAGCCTTGGGAGAGCCAGTCCTGACAAAACTCTACCATCTGGCGAGCAAGATGTATGAGACCGGCGAAATACCGTCAGACTTCAAGAGGAATATAATAATTCCAATCCCAAAAAATCAGGTGTTGACAGATGTGAAAATTACCGAACTATCAGTTTAAGTCACAGTTGCAAAATACTAACGCGAATTCTTTACGGACGAATGGAAAAATTGGTAGAAGCCGACCTCGGGGAAGATCAGTTTGGATTCCGTAGAAATATTAGAATACGTCAGGCAATACTGTCCCTACGATTTATCTTAGAAGATTGATTAAGGAAAGACAAACCTACGTTTCTAGCATTTGTAGACTTAGAGAAAGCTTTTGACAATGTTCACTGGAATACTTTATTTCAAATTCTGGGAGCGAAAGGCTATTTACAATTTGTACAGAAACCAGCTGACAGTTATAAGAGTCGAGGGGCATGAAAGGGAAGCAGTGGTTGGGAAGGGAGTGAGACAGGGTTGTAGCCTCCCCCCGGTGTTATTAAATCTGTATATTGAGCAAGCAGTAAAGGAAACAAAAGAAAAATTCGGAGTAGGTATTAAAGTCCATGGAGAACAAATAAAAACGTTGAGGTTCGTCGATGACATTGTAATTCTGTCAGAGACAGAAAAGGACTTGGAAGAGCTGTTGAACGGAATGGACAGTGTCTTGAAAGGAGGATATAAGACGAACATCAACAAAAGCAAAACGAGGATATTGGAATGTAGTCGAATTAAGTCGGGTGATGCTGAGGGAATTAGATTAGGAAATGAGACACTTACAGTAGTAAAGGAGTTTTGCTATTTGGGGAGCAAAATAACTGATGATGGTCGAAGTAAAGAGGATATAAAATGAAGACTGGCAATGGTAAGGAAAGCGTTTCTGAAGAAGAGATATTTCTTAACATCGAGTATAGGTTTAAATGTCAGGAAGTCGTTTCTGAAAGTACTTGTATGGAGTGTAGCCATGTATGGAAGTGAAACATGGACGATAAGTAGTTTGGACAAGAAGAGAATAGAAGTTTTCGAAATGTGGTGCTACAGAAGAATGATGAAGATTAGATGGTTAGATCACGTAAATAATGAGGAGGTGTTGAACAGAATGGGGGAGAAGAGGAGTTTGTCGGACAACTTGACTAGAAGAAGGGATCGGTTGGTAGGACATGTTCTGAGGCATCAAGGGATCACCAGTTTATTATTGGAGGGCAGCGTGGGGGTAAAAATCGTAGAGGGAGACCAAGAGATGAATACACTAAGCAGATTCAGAAGGATGTAGGTTGCAGTAGTTACTGGCTCTGAGCACTATGTGACTTAACATCTTAGGTCATCAGTCCCCTAGAACTTAGAACTACTTAAACCTAACTAACCTAAGGACATCACACAACACCCAGCCATCACGAGGCAGAGAAAATCCCTGACCCCGCCGGGAATCGAACCCGGGAACCCGGGCGTGGGAAGCGAGAACGCTACCGCACGACCACGAGATGCGGGCAGTAGTTACTGGGAGATGAAGAAGCTTGCACAGGATAGAGTAACCTGGAGAGCTGCATCAAACCATTCTCAGGACTGAAGACCTCAACAACAACAACAATAACTACTTTGAAACAATAGTAAACCGCAAAAAAAGAGGAAATTGGTCCGAGAATGGTTGGAGGGAAAAAAAAACATCTGGTCACATGTTAATTTACTGACATATCAGAAGTACGGAATCCAAAGATTCCCTGAATTATTTTTCGAAGAGCACTGAATCAAGCTATTAATGGAGAAACAAAATACGTTAATGGCAGAGGCAATCGCACTCGACGAGAGATGAGGAATAATTGAGATTTCTGACGACAGACAAGTTATTGGAATGGCCGAAGTTTAGTTCTGTAATATCAGTAAACACAGTAAAATTGCATGTAAACCTGTGAAGCAATTACATCTGCCTGGAGAGAATATGTTCAGGCAATTACCGTAAAACATGTTTTTTAAGTTTTGTAATAATTTGCTGAAACGGACATTCATTTAGCAGACCTCTCACTAGTCACTGCAGATATACGGCGTATTTTTCGAAGTGGTAGCGGTGTATTCGTCTTTTTTTTTACTGCTATGTATTTTTTAAAAAAAGAAGCGCTTTTTTCACACTGTTATGTGACTCAACGAACTACACTATATTTTCAAACCAGTAAAGTAAACAGTGCCGTACAGAATCCTCCGTTGACCATCCTAAAGTTGTACATGCAATGATTATCTTCGCGTAGATCTCAAAATTGTTTTGTGTTGAAAGACTGCATGAAACATGGAATCTGACGTGTGGTACGTATAGAGGTGAATAGAAAACAAACAGTGCATACTATCGACGTATGGACGATTCATAAAACTTTCTCAACATCAGAATGGACAGTGTTATTAAACCATCAGTATTTGACCTCAGACGTTCTGTATGTTTTGACAATACTAAGAATAATTGCAGGGCGATCAGTATTGCTCATCAATGTCTCTGGTATTAACAATAGCTCCCTCGAACGATCAATATATTGACGAGTTGACAATATTATTGAAAGTGTGAAGACCTGTTAAGGACGAGAGGATACAGAGGTGACAGTGAGAGGCATAGGAACAGTCGGAGATAATGTCTGCGGCGCGGCAGGTGTCGGACGCACGTCAGCAATAGCTGAGTCACTGTGCAGTCCGTACCAGGCTGTGACTGCGAGACGCACCAGCCCAGAATTACGTGTCTAAATGTACGTGCTCGCCGTGTCACTATTTGCCTGTAAGATGCGTGCTACCAGGTCGTCCTGTGCGAAACCCAGAAGCCCACGTACAGCGCCAACTTTTAGATACTACTAAAACGTAGGATATATACTGTATGAAAAGGCTTTAACTGCACTGCAATTCGTAGGAGAAAAGCAACGTCAGACAGTGTAGCTCACTGTCGTAATACCGTAATAAGTTGTCCTGACAAGACCTTGCCTACACTGAACGATGTAATCTGTGTGACTTGAAATAATAGTCTGTACTAACACAACACGGCTGAAAGCAAGGGGAAACTACAGCCGTAATTTTTCCCGAGGGCATGCAGCTTTACTGTATGATTACATGATGATGGCGTCCTCTTGGGTAAAATATTCCGGAGGTAAAATAGTCCCCCATTCGGATCTCCGGGCGGGGACTACTCAAGAGGATGTCGTTATCAGGAGAAAGAAAACTGGCGTTCTACGGATCGGAGCGTGGAATGTCAGATCCCTTAATCGGGCAGGTAGGTTAGAAAATTTAAAAAGGGAAATGGATAGGTTGAAGTTAGATATAGTGGGAATTAGTGAAGTTCGGTGGCAGGAGGAACAAGACTTCTGGTCAGGTGACTACAGGGTTATAAACACAAAATCAAATAGGGGTAATGCAGGAGTAGGTTTAATAATGAATAGGAAAATAGGAATGCGGGTAAGCTACTACAAACAGCATAGTGAACGCATTATTGTGGCCAAGATAGATACGAAGCCCACACCTACTACAGTAGTACAAGTTTATATGCCAACTAGCTCTGCAGATGACAAAGAAATTGAAGAAATGTATGATGAAATAAAAGAAATTATTCAGATTGTGAAGGGAGACGAAAATTTAATAGTCATGGGTGACTGGAATTCGAGTGTAGGAAAAGGGAGAGAAGGAAACATAGTAGGTGAATATGGATTGGGGGACAGAAATGAAAGAGGAAGCCGCCTGGTAGAATTTTGCGCAGAGCACAACATAATCATAACTAACACTTGGTTTAAGAATCATGAAAGAAGGTTGTATACATGGAAGAACCCTGGAGATACTAAAAGGTATCAGATAGATTATATAATGGTAAGACAGAGATTTAGGAACCAGGTTTTAAATTGTAAGACATTTCCAGGGGCAGATGTGGACTCTGACCACAATCTATTGGCTATGACCTGTAGATTAAAACTGAAGAAACTGCAAAAAGGTGGCAATTTTAGGAGATGGGACCTGGATAAACTGAAAGAACCAGAGGTTGTACAGAGATTCAGGGAGAGCATAAGGGAGCAATTCACAGGAATGGAGGAAATAAATACAGTAGAAGAAGAATGGGTAGCTTTGAGGGATGAAGTAGTGAAGGCAGCAGAGGATCAAGTAGGTAAAAAGACGAGGGCTAATAGAAATCCTTGGGTAACAGAAGAAATATTGAATTTAATTGATGAAAGGAGAAAATATAAAAATGCAGTAAGTGAAACAGGCAAAAAGGAATACAAACGGCTCAAAAATGAGATCGACAGGAAGTGCAAAATGGCTAAGCAGGGATGGCTAGAGGACAAATGTAAGGATGTAGAGGCCTATCTCACTAGGGGTAAGATAGATACCGCCTACAGGAAAATTAAAGAGACCTTTGGAGATAAGAGAACGACTGGTATGAATATCAAGAGCTCAGATGGAAACCCAGTTCTAAGCAAAGAAGGGAAAGCAGAAAGGTGGAAGGAGTATATAGAGGGTCTATACAAGGGCAATGTACTTGAGGACAATATTATGGAAATGGAAGAGGATGTAGATGAAGATGAAATGGGAGATACGATACTGCGTGAAGAGTTTGACAGAGCACTGAAAGACCTGAGTCGAAACAAGGCCCCCGGAGTAGACAATATTCCATTGGAACTACTGACGGCCGTGGGAGAGCCAGTCCTGACAAAACACTTCCATCTGGTGAGCAAGATGTATGAAACAGGCGAAATACCCTCAGACTTCAAGAAGAATATAATAATTCCAATCCCAAAGAAAGCAGGTGTTGACAGATGTGAAAATTACCGAACTATCAGCTTAATAAGTCACAGCTGCAAAATACTAACACGAATTCTTTACAGACGAATGGAAAAACTAGTAGAAGCCAACCTCGGGGAAGATCAGTTTGGATTCCGTAGAAACACTGGAACACGTGAGGCAATACTGACCTTACGACTTGTCTTAGAAGAAAGATTAAGGAAAGGCAAACCTACGTTTCTAGCATTTGTAGACTTAGAGAAAGCTTTTGACAATGTTGACTGGAATACTCTCTTTCAAATTCTGAAGGTGGCAGGGGTAAAATACAGGGAGCGAAAGGCTATTTACAATTTGTACAGAAACCAGATGGCAGTTATAAGAGTCGAGGGACATGAAAGGGAAGCAGTGGTTGGGAAGGGAGTAAGACAGGGTTGTAGCCTCTCCCCGATGTTGTTCAATCTGTATATTGAGCAAGCAGTAAAGGAAACAAAAGAAAAATACGGGGTAGGTATTAAAATTCATGGAGAAGAAATAAAAACTTTGAGGTTCGTCGATGACATTGTAATTCTGTCAGAGACAGCAAAGGACTTGGAAGAGCAGTTGAATGGAATGGACAGTGTCTTGAAAGGAGGATATAAGATGAACATCAACAAAAGCAAAACAAGGATAATGGAATGTAATCTAATTAAGTCGGCTGATGCTGAGGGAATTAGACTAGGAAATGAGGCACTTAAAGTAGTAAAGGAGTTTTGCTATTTGGGGAGCAAAATAACTGATGATGGTCGAAGTAGAGAGGATATAAAATGAAGACTGGCAATGGCAAGGAAAGCGTTTCTGAAGAAGAGAAATTTGTTAACATCCAGTATTGATTTAAGTGTCAGGAAGTCATTTCTGAAAGTATTCGTATGGAGTGTAGCCATGTATGGAAGTGAAACATGGACGATAAATAGTTTGGACAAGAAGAGAATAGAAGCTTTCGAAATGTGGTGCTACAGAAGAATGCTGAAGATTAGATGGGTAGATCACATAACTAATGAGGAAGTATTGAATAGGATTGGGGAGAAGAGAAGTTTGTGGCACAACTTGACCAGAAGAAGGGATCGGTTGGTAGGACATGTTCTGAGGCATCAAGGGATCACCAATTTAGTATTGGAGGGCAGCGTGGAGGGTAAAAATCGTAGAGGGAGACCAAGAGATGAATACACTAAGCAGATTCAGAAGGATGTAGGTTGCAGTAGGTACTGGGAGATGAAAAAGCTTGCACAGGATAGAGTGGCATGGAGAGCTGCATCAAACCAGTCTCAGGACTGAAGACCACAACAACAACTAACACAACGATGTCACGGAACATTTGATATTCAGCTTCTACGTTATAAATTACGACACGCTACGACAGCACTATGTACGAAAGGATGGACACAATAACACTTCTTCGTGGTATAATGGGGTCTGGGTTACAGCATCTGACTATCGGGGATCAATAGGTTAGAAAGATAAAACTACCACCAAAGCTAGTATCAGTCACCAGAAGAATACTAAATGCGAGAGTGTGCGGGCAGTGGGAATAATGTATTTACTTTACCAGTACCAGCAGCCCGTAGTGAAGCTAACTCTTTGTAATATTCGCGCAAACGAAGTTGACACTCGGCGCGGTGCCTGATGAGAGCGACTGTAAATGGGAAATGCCTTCACGGTCGCTCCCATCAGCCACCGCGCCAAGTGTCAACTTTGCACGCATAAAACTCTGAAAACACAAACAGTTTCTCAACAACGTAGGTATCAGGAACGATAACTTCCGTGTATAACCGATGAATACGTCATATAGATCCGTTGCCTCTTGTAGTTGCTTCTCTTTTAAAGCTTCAACGAATAATCGTATATACACTCAATCAGAGTGAACGTTACAAAGATATAATTTAATATTGTTTATCTCTCGTGGTCAATAAACGATAACATGTATAAGTAGCGCCATACTACAAGAATATCCTTGACTCTATTGAAATTTTATCGTACTAACTATTTCGTTAGTCAAACGTTTCAGAATAATGTAATGACTTTTCATTTATAATTAATCACTTTTCAACAAAACGCAGTATGCTTTTCCTATCTAAATAAAAATTAATTATATTTCTTTCCGTTGCAAGTTATTACCTGAAAAATACTATTTCTTCTGTTTAATTTCTTTGAACTTTGCTTTTACCGATAGTCCACTCTTTTACTTCATTGACCTTAGGATTTACTATATTCTGAAAAGATATGTTCAAGATATTAGGAAGCTTCGAAGTAAACCTTTTTTTTTACACTTTGGCGATAAAGGACAAGTCGGGTACTGACTTTTTCAACTTAAAAAGTCTTCTTTATTTGGGGCAATTACATCATTTACAGGTACAAGTCAACGTTTTATTTTACGAGTGCTGGTTCTGTATTCAAAAACCCACTAAGCGGAAATGTAATAAAAAGAAACAAAACACAAAGCCTGAGTGCCGCCCCCTGAGAAGTGTCTCAGCTGCATGAACTTCAAATCGGTAGAAAAAACAACCACTACAGGCGTTGACTTCCGCGACCCACTAATATTTAAAACTTAAAACACAGCACTCGATGATCTCTTCCGGAGAGAATTAGCGTATTGTCTAATAAATGGTTCTTGATTTGTCGTTCAGGGACAAGGGGAACAGCTATCAAATTCTCAGTAAACTTCCGATATTTTCTCAATAAATAACTATTACGTAGGGCGACCGTTCTCTTTAATGTAAACTACACATTTAGTGCATCCTACGAGATTTCCGGAATTTATTACATTACGACGCTCACGCTGAAGCCACACAATAAATCCCAACCAAATATCGCTAAGTCACTATTCTTCAGTGCTTGCGTACACCTACACAACCACAACAACAAAGAGCAATGCTACTATCCCATGGTGCGTGCTTTAATCCTCAACCACAAAATAACTAAGCGACTTTTCCGTGAACTCGTCTCTCCTCATGCACCACCCAAAGGAAAATCTCCAAAATATATTGAAACACGATTTAACTACAAACGCGCAGCTATTAAGCAGCACAACGCACCATTAATCGCACATAGGAGAAACTAATCCCACCCTTCAATAAACCGGAGCTTTTCCTATAGCTAGCGAGTCTACACTCTACAAAAATTGGCAAAATAATAATTCTTTACACAAGCCGATAATTTTCTCAAAATATCTTTCCAAACGACTTAGAACTGTTTCGAACACACTTGATTTCTATCCCATTGCAGACTAATTCACGTATCGTACGTGTGAGCCGATCTTATCACACTCTTGAGATAATTTCTCTCGAGGCTCTCTACTCTAACAACACTCGGATACTACTACTGTAATTTTAAAAGGACAAACCAAGAACCATTCTCTGCTAACAAACATATCACGCTAATTCTCTTCTTAACAATAAGTGTTTCTTCTTAGGAGTATCCGGCAAACGTCCGTAGTGGCCGGCTGCATTGTAGTTATCTTTGCCGCACGCCACGATACCGTAGTCGGTTGGGAGTTGCAAACTCGCTGGCTTGACAGGACACAGCTGTCACATATCTACAACATTTTAACACAAAAATATAAGAAAACTATATAAACGACTTAACAAACTCTTCATTCTCCTAGCACATAAAAATCGACACTAAGCTGAGGCGATACAAACAGGTGATGCTCTTTTTTCGCGCTGAATACGGTTTGGCGCATTATACCCTGTCCAAATAAATCTCTTCCGCTCATCGTACCGAAACCTCTATCCATGTCCTGGGGACAATCACTAAAAGAGATGAAAACTTAATGAGTGCAAAACCTACGGCGGTAGTTGGAATTAGTCACCGGCTTTTCCTCTTGGTTTTCAGCATCTTTTACTCGTGCTTGTTAGTTTCCATCGTACCAGCAGCTGCCTTATGTCTTACTCATTCCGTTTCATCTGTGGTTTCAGAGCTCAACCTCGCAATTACCGAAAGCTACCACAAAGTGATACTTAGACTGTTCTCTGACAAAATGTTGCAACTTCACTACATAGTCCTATAACAAACCATCTTCTTGTGGCTGTTGTGTACGACAAGGTCGGTTTCTGAGGGAAGGAACCTTCTCTAGCGTGGCCTTTACGGGCCGATGATCGCCTAATCCTCCTAAATGGGTAGTGGCCTGGGCTTAAGACGCCGGCTCAGGGTCGAGTGATTCACCCACAACGACCGGTGTTTCCCAGTAGCCGTTGCAGAGAAACTTGTAAGAATCCTAGCAGGGGGCAGCAACATACAGAAGCGCTATGAGCGCGAGATGACCAATGACATCTTATTCCTGATTACGATTCGCTGGCGTTTGAAAAGTCCGTGCAAAAATAAAAACTACTTACGTGTGTATTTTTCGACATAGTCTTCTTTTAGACAATGCTGTTCTAATTTGTTGATCCCTTCCGAATAACAGGAATTGTCCAAGTCTGCAAAATAGCTATTAGTTGCTGCAATCACATCCTCGTTTGAATAAAATCTTTGTCCCGCCAGCCATTTCTTCAAATTGGGGAACAAATAGTAGTCCGAGGCAGCCAAGTCTGGAGAACAGGGGGGATGTGAAACGAATTGGAATCCTATTTCCATTAATTTTGAGACCACAACTGCTAAGGTGTGTGCTGGTGCATTGTCGTGATGGAAAAGGACTTTTTTGCCGTCCAGTCGCCGGCGTATTTCTTGCAGCTCGGTTTTCAAACGGTCCAATAACGATGAATAATATGTGCCTGTAGTAGTTTTACGCCTTTCCAGATAGTCTATAAGGATTATCCCTTGCGAATTCCAAAAGACAGTCGCCATAACCTTTCCGGCCTAAGGAATGGTCTCCGCCTTTTTTTTGGTGCAGATTCTCCCTTGGTAACCCATTGTTTAGATTGTGGCTCGGTCTCAGGAGGATACTAATGTATCCATGCTTCATCCACAGCGACGAAACGACGCTTAAAGTCCTGCGGATTCTTCCTGAACAGCTGCAAACCAACCTTGCAACACTTCACACGATTCCGTTTTTGGTCAAGCGTGAGCAATTGCGGAACCCATCTTGCGGATAGCTGTCTCATGTCCAAATGTTTATGCAAAATATTATGTACCCGTTCATTCGAGATGCCCACAGCAATAGCAATCTCACGCACCTTAACTCTTCTTTCATCCATCACCGTACCATGGACTTTATCAATGATTTCTGGAGTCGAAACCTCCACAGGGCGTCCAGAACGTTCAACATCACTTGTGCCCATATGGCCCCTCCGAAAATTTGGAAACCACTTATAAACTGTTCTAATCGAAGGTGCAGAGTCACCGTAATGTTTATCAAGCTTCTCTTCAGTCTCCTGAGGCGTTTTGCCTTTCATAAAGTAATGTTTAATCACCACACGAAATTATTTTTTCGTCCTTTTTTAGACAATCACTCGACTTCCATGATTCACACGAATGCCAAAAAGAAATAGACAACATGGCTCAAACTTGGTGTGCTTTCTTTCCAAAGATGCTACTAACTAAACATGACCTCGATATGCGCACGGACTTCTCAAACGCCCCTCGTAGATGTTGAATAATTTCTTGCAGTGGTTTGTAGCTCACGAAATCGAGCAGTCGGTCGGCATATCTCTTAGAGTGCAGACCTTGCAGAAGGTGATTCTTTGTGATCAACCGAGTGATTTCTTGCAGCAGCAAAATTTTTGAGAATCTGATAGCGCGTTCCCTTAAGCAGACATAGCTCTCGGGTTCAGCTAGCAGGACGATGGTGTTTAGAGAACAGTATGGACTTTGCGAGTTTTTAATTGAAGCCGGGAAATTATGCTCGTTTCGGTGGAAATCGGAGCGTGGTGTGTGACGTTCCGCAATTCATCTTAAACTACACAGCGGGGGAAGCTGAAGAAATGACTTAAAATTTGTGCTGCGACCAGCACTCGAAACCGGGTCTTCTTGCTTACTAGGCATATACGCTGACCATTACACCCCCACAACATTGTGGTCAAGATAGCTGCACTCCAGTGTCGGAGAGCCCTGGTAATAGTGACAGTATAAGGCGACATGTGAATTGGAGTTTGTGGTGGGGAGGGTATTTGACTTCGGTAGTCCGTGTAGATATGTTGACCATAATGCTCTGGTGGTGTAATGGTCATCATACCTGCCTAGTAAGGCAGGCACGGTAACTCAGCGTGTTCGGTCAGAGGGTTACGTGCCCTCTGTAACAAAAAAAAAAAAAAACTGAGTTTAATCGATCAACAACGAACATAAACGGATGCCTTACGACGTCCGCCCCGAGCAGATGCAACGAACAAAAGCGAACAAAATGAGATAAAAAAAAATTGCCGTGCTCGGTCAGAGAGCCGTTTGGCCTCTGTATTAAAAAAACTGAGTGGAAGGATCAACCACCGAACTGAACAGGATGTCTTGCGACGTCCGCAACGACCAAACACAACGATCAATAACGAACAGAATGCAAAAAAAAAGTAAGCAAGAAGACCGGGGTTCGAGTCCCGGCCGCAGCACAAATTTTAATTCACTTCTTCAGCTTCCAGCGTTATCGTAGATAAATTAAAGACTTAAATTTCTCAGGGAAAATTTAATTGAAACTGCACAGTCCAGTCGCATTAACATGACAACCGCCAACGTTTGACGTCATCGTGCAATAACCACTCACAGGCGGCAGGTGGCAGCGCTAGCACTGGAGGGTGTGTCAAGCGTGTCGAGGGGGCGCGGAAAAGTGTGCAGTCTTTGTTGTAATTGGCCGGTTGTGGGTCACCACGGTTCATAGGTGATGGGAGTGAACGACGGCTGTGGAGATGTGTACTGACGAATAGACGTGCAACTGAGCATTAGTACGACTGCTGTTTGTGTATAGCTGATGTGGGGTATAAAATTCGTGGATCGTGACAGATGCACGAATTTTATACCCAACATCAGCTGCGGTACGTATAAAACGCACATGTGATAAATCAATTACATGACTAAATTTAAAAAGTATCAAGTGCACTGAACACTGAACATTTCGAACAACTACCTAATAGCTAGTATGTTCACCTTTGGTAAGAATGACAGCGGCGACGCGTCATGGTATGGAAACAATGAGGTCTTGGCAGGTCGCTGGAGGGAGTTGGCACTACGTCTGCACACACAAGTAACTTAATTCGCGTAAATTCCTGGGAGGGGGGCGATGAGCTCTGACGCCACGTTCAATCATATCCTAGATGTGTTCGATCGGATTCAGATCTGGTGAGGGGGGCCAGCACATCAATTGGAACTCGCCGCTGTGTTCCTCGAACCATTCCATCACACTCCTGGCCTTGTGAAGCGGCGCATTATCTTGTTGAAAAATGCCAGTGCCATCGGGAAACATGATCGTCATGAAGGGGTGTATGACACTCGTTGTACGTCATGGTGCCTTGCACGAGCTCCACTGGACCCATGGATGCCCACGTGAATGTTCCACGGCGCATAATGGAGCCACCGTCAGCTTGTCTCCGTCCCGCAGTACAGGTGTTACGGAGCTGGAAGACGACGTATTCGCGCCCTCCCATCGGCACGATGAAGAAGGTGTCGGGATTCATCAGACTGTGCAACGCTCTGCCACTGCGCCAGCGTCCAGTGCCGAAGGTCACGTGCCCATTTCAGTCGTAGATGCCGACGTCGTGGTGTTAACATTGGCACATGCATGGGTCGTCGGCTGCAGAGGCACATCGTTAGCAGTGTTTAGACACACTTGTACTGTACCCAGATCTGGGCCTGATGCTAGTTCTGCCATAGTTCACCGCCTGCCCTGTTTTACCAATATGCCCAGCCTGCAACGTCTGGTCGTGGTTTCACCTTGGTTTCGCCACGTGTTGGAGAGACAAGTCGTGCAGTTTCCGAAATGCTCGTGCCGAGAATCCGGAGGGTTCAAATGGCTCTAAGCACTATGGGACTTAATATCTGAGGTCATTAGTCCCCTAGACTTAGAACTACTTAAATCTAACTAACCTAAGGACATCACACACATCCATGCCCGAGGCAGGATTCGAACCTGCGACCGTAACAGCAGCGCGGTTCCGGACTGAAGCGCCTAGAACCTCTCGGCCACAGCGGCCGGCGAGCATCGGGATCATCACAATCTGCACGCGGTCAAACTCGGATAGATCGCGGACGCCTTCTGCGTTCCAGATAAGGACAGTACGCTGCGTATGTGTTACTGGCAGTCATCCCTCGCTAGGAGGCGCTGCTGTCGCCTGGACGGGTTTACATCGATAGTAGGTCGGTAGTCATAATGTTCTGGCTGATCAGTGTATATGCTCAGAACTTTTAACAAAACTTTGACTCCCGACTGTTGCGGCAGTGTTCAGCAGAAAATTTCACAAAATGTGCTTCATTGTAATAGAACGTTGTAACTTAAGAAACGCATCAAGAATATGACCTACTATTTGTATTAAAATGTAGCCGTGATCGGCTTCTACTTTCGTAGTCAGTGGGTTCTAAGTTAGGAGGTCAGACTAAAGCAGTTGCTAGGAGCAATTGTACCATCGTAGCTCTAGCTCCAACGTACGTAAAGGGTTTTAAAATGGTTCACAGTATTTTAATATCTACAGATCCCTATGAAGATAAGGCACGTTCAGATGCGGATCTCATTACTCCTATCCGCACGAACCTCTAGCGATTGGTAACCTCCTTCCGTAAGTCAAGTTTTTCTTATAGTAAAAAGGAAAGAAATAGATTTATCCGGCAAGAAGCGTCATTAGTAAATTCCCTACAAACAGATACTGTGATCTAACTTACGTGTCTGTTTTCCTAGCCAAAACGTGCAGGACGTAACATATTATGTTAAATCCATATATCAATTCTAGGGTTTTAGGCGTATGTAATCTATGTCATTATCAAAAAAATTTAAAATTAAATTAAACTTAAATTTTAGACCAATGTCTGATAGCCTAACCACGAGTATACCGGCGATAATTGTGGGACGAAACTTCTTTAGGGCCAAACATTGTAGTAATGAGGGGCTCATGTTTCACAAAATACCCGTAAAAGTGAAACACTGTTAATATTTAGGTGCACGCTTCTGATAAGGAGTGCTGTAAGTTCGGTGCACAAAATGTGCTTGTAAGAGAGTGTACAGGAAAATATCAGTATGAAGTTACAGGTGTAATACCATGTTTCTCATCTTTGGTTTCTGCAGAATATAAGGAAATATAATGTTAACACAGCTGAGGATTTAACGAAAATTGTGTTCGTTCTCTATGTATGAACATTGCCAATGTATCAAGAATCGATATAAAGTCTAACGCTGTCGCATTGATTCACTTGTCATCCAAGCGACGCAGTATTAATAGCTGTAACTTATATTAATGTACACAACACATGTAAAAATTACCCTTGATTTTCCATAACAACGTGCGGACAGATTTCAATAATCTTTTGAGATATAGCCACTATTCTTTAAGTTATATTGTCATACAGTTGAAGAAAGTAATATTTTGACATAATTCGCCAGTAGTCATATCACTTTGACATCCGGAAAGTAGAATCAAATGTAAATAACATTTCACACCGGATTAGGGAACGCAGTCTTTGCGCTTAGTCTGTCGGTAAAGTGCTGTATGCCTGCATTTGCCAAGAGCTGCCTCGACATTCCGTGAAGGTCGACCTCCACTAACAGGAAGAGCGTAATGGACGTGGCAGCCGCTGACGCATGGTGAAGTTGTCTAAGGAGAACTTCATTATTCATTTTCAGGGACGATGAAGTTACTTGTCATTCTAATTTTTGCGTCTGTGTCCAGTCGATCTATAAACGAACGTAAGGCGATCTATGACTTTAGGTGCCTCGGGACAAACGATGCGAATGTTTCAGAACTGTGCTCTGCTAGACATACCGCCATGCAAATATGTTTTCTGTCCGTATTACGGGCATTAAAGGCTTGCTTTGGCAATAATCCACTATCACACTAAAAACAATGGTACGGAACATCGATCTCTCAAAGCATATTATTCTTTGCAGCAGTAGCTTTTTAATAACTCGCAAATAGTTAATTACAGGCGGAATCCATCTTCCCTACCAATAATAAAACTGGAAAACCGTCGTGTCTGTGTCTCTATTTGAACACGCTAATCTCAAAAATTACTAGACGGGAAGTTGAGCCTAGCTTAGGACAACGTATGGGCTTCATTTTATCGAAATCGGATACCCGGAAAAATGATTCAGCAATTTAAAGTTTTATCCAAAATCATGTTCTGAGCGTAATAGTTCGGATGTTTACCTCGATGACACAGTCACCATGGCGTAGTACATCAAAGAACCAATGGATGGCGCTGACAGATTTATTTATGTTTAACGATGAATTTCTGGAAGTTTTCATCATTGACAGAATTTAAGCGCATAGAAATTGCATAATGGAACGCGATGGGTAAGAAGTAAATTTTCCAGGAGATCACATCAAACAAGAACAACTCCACACATTGAGTAACTTTGAAGTAGGTATCGTCGGTGTAGCGAAGTGACTTAAATCACTTAATAAAGGCAAAGCCTCCGGGACAAAATTGTATTTCAGTCAGGTTCATTTCAGAGTGTACTATTACAGTAGCTCCAAATTTGTCAATGACATACAATGTCACGCTTGTCGAAAGATCCGTACCTAAAGACTGGAAAGTTGCACAAGACACAGAAGCACCCAAGAAAAGAAATAGTAGTAATCCGTTAGATTACAGACCCATATCGCTAACGTCGATTTGCAGTAGGATTTTGGAAGACATACTGTGCTCTAAGAAAACGATTTATTGGCAAACAGCCAACACGGATTCAGAAAATATCGTTCTTGTGAAACAAAGCTGCCTCTGTCATCACGAAGTACTGCATGCTATTGGTAGGGGATGTCAGATTTATTCCGCATTTTTAGATATCCAGAAGGCCTTTGACATCTTTCCTCACAAGATACTTCTAATCAAACTGCGTGCATATGGATTATCGTCGCAGTTGGGCGACTGAATTCGTGATTTTTTTGTCAGAAGGGTCACAGTTCGTAATAGTCGACAGAAAGTCAACGAGTAAAACTAGAAGTAAGATCTGGCGTTCCCCAAGGACGGGTTGTAGGCGCTCTGTTGTTTATGATCTACGATTTAGGGGACAATCTGAGCAGCTCTCGTAGTTTGTTTGCAGATGATGCTGTCATTTACCGCCTTGCAAAGTCATCAGATAATCAAAACCAAAAATGATTTACAGAAGATATCATGATTGTGCGAAGAGTGGCAATTGACTCTAAATGATGAAACGTGTGAAGTCATCCACACGAATACTAAACGGAATCCGCTAAATTTCAGTTACACGATAAATAAGACGAATTTAAAGGCTGCCAGTTCAACTAAATACTTCGGGATTACAATTACGAATAACTTAAATTGTAACGATCACTTAGATAATGTTATGGGGAAACCAAACCAAAGACTGTGATTTATTGATAGAACACTTGGAAAATGCAGGGCTACTAAAAGACTGTTTACACTACCCTTCTCCGCCATCTTTTGGAGTGTTTCTGTGCGGTGTGAGACACGCATGAGTTAGGATTGATACAGGACATCGAAAAAGTTCAAAGAAGGTTAGCTCGTTTCGTATTGCCGCGAAATAGGGGAGAGTGCCACGGATATGATATGCGAATTGAGGTGGGAATCATCAAAACAAAGGCGTTTTCCCCTGCGACAGGACCTTCTCATGAAATTTCGATCACCAACTTTCTCCTCAGAATGTGAAAATATTTTGTTGGCGTCCACCTAGATAGTGAAAAAATGATCATCAGAATAAAATAAGAGACATCGAAGTTAGCTCAGAAAGATTTAAGTGCTTGTTTTTTCCACGCGCCTTTGGAGAGTACAACGCTAGAGAAACACCTTGAAGGTGGTCCGATGAACTCCTTGCCAGGCACTTAATTGTGAATTGCAGAGTAGTCATGTGGATGTAAAGGTCTAAAGTTACTTCTCTCGAAGGTAACATCATGTAAGCAGAAATTTTAACGGGAAGTGGCGCAGACGATCGTTTTCTTTATACCACGAAGCCCTCTTATTCCTAACATATCATCATTTCGCTCTAAATGTGTACCGCTCCTTTTTTTTTTTTTAAAAAAAAAAAGCCAGACACTGCGTGCTGGCGGGCATGGACCTCAGTGCTCAGTGCCAGCTGCTTCTCGCACGGCGAGCTGTACATGAATCTCTCCCATGTTAGTGAAGCAAACAAGCCCTTCGTTCATGTCCTCAATCACGCTACTTCAAATTTTGTGTATAAAGAGGTATTAAAAATAATAAATAAATTCCATTACTACGAAGTCCCGGGCACAGCTATAAATAAACACACCCGGCAGTGCCGTGATTCCCAGCCAGTTTTGTAATGTACGAGACGTAGCGGCTGCATGCATATCGCCGTCGTAACTTTTCCCTCTCCAGTGTCATTTGTATGACATTTGCTTCACACTGGAACATTGGCCGCAGTTCTAAATTAAACAGCGTTACTGATTGCTATGCAAGTTATGTAAGTTTCATATCTGGATGGTATAAAAATACGATTAAATTGGCGAGAGAGAGAGATATAACTATAACACCATTATCAACAGCGTCTGCCGACTGGTCAAGTTTTTACTTTTACGCAAGCACCATGCAGGTCGTGACGACAGGTACTGCTTTAAATCTTCTGCAACATTAACTATGAATATTCAACTTTGAAATTTCTCTTCCGATTAATGATAATTACCTATTCTCTGTTGTAGTACAATAATACCGATGACGATGCGGCAATGGTTTTCTTGAAGGTTATTCCCGTGCGACCGAAGATTTCAGCTACTGTTTCATGATGCACATAGAGGGGTACATGTGTACTTGAAGCTAGTAGAAATAAAATAGTTTTCTTCCACGAGCTATCCACATTTTTATTTGTTAGGCACATGTAGAACAAGATACGCACGTACACCACGGTGGACCAGAACAGAAAAACTATGTTGGAAGCATTAAAACAAGAGAGGGGGTGTAAAACAAAAAATTGGAGGTATAGTGTTTTTAATATCTCCGCCGCCCTCTCATATTACACAGATGCGGCGTAATATGAATTAATATATAGGGATCGATGTCCTCAGCAGTTTGGTCCCATAGGAACTTACCACAAATTTAAATTTTTTTATATCTCTGGCACATTCAACTGGCGCCTGTATGAATTAATACATATTATTTTTCTACGCGGTGAAAACCTAGTTTGTACCTACACAGTGGACACAAAGATCGTTATTTCGCGCACGAGAGCTACGGGATTCAAACAGCACTCTATAAAATAACGGTAAATATGTAAGTGCACTAATCCGGACGCTATAGTGCAAAAAACGGTTTTGCAGGACGTACTCCGTTATCTTGTATCATTTCATGCAGTCATACAAATAAGAATTTCCGTGGTTACGTGAGTGTAATCATGCACAGCTGCCTACGAAAGGCACGGCGGACCACATACGGTCTGGCATCCCACTGGCGGCAAGCCTCGGTTGTTGACGAAGCAAGGGTGGTGCACACCGACCAGCGTCCTCAGATCGTCATCAAGGTAGCAGTATAATTACAGGGTACTGCTGCATTAACATAATGAGGACAGTGCCACAAAAAGATAATTGCAGTCACGGAAGGGACGCACAACCAGTGTGTTGTTTGTGCGACGGTATGTTGATATTCCACAGCGTTCACGGCTCCATCGTTGCCACAACACGCGAGAAATTACGCTGGATTATAAATCTATGTAATGAGACTAATATTCGTTGTACAAGCCTGCGAGGTCCTTATCTGCTATTTTTTGCATTGCAGTCAGATAAGGTGCTAGTGGTAGTTTTTGTCGTCCCCCGCCCCCCCCCCCCCCCGCCCCCCGCCCCTTCCCACTCCACCTACTGCCATTTTTTTATACGTGATAACTGCTTAGGCATTTATTTTTTCCACGCAAACGAGTGGCTATTTTGACAGCCATTACACATGGCCATGTGATAACATCCAAATCTTTGCCTGCTCGTTGTACCTGTCGAGTAAGATAAGTGTTGAAGTCTTGTTCTATGTGCGTGGATTGTCTTCGTCAGTTATGTATAACGGGCAGGCGAAACTTCAAAGCTATCGCTTGATTTTTTTAAATTTTTACATTCGTGTATATAATTACAACTTGTATAGATTAAAAATTTTTCTTTCAAAAATTCAGTCTTGATCACACGACGTATGCTTCAAGAACATAGGTGACCGGTTTCGGCCATATCACATGACCATCATCAGACCTGTAATTTAATTTAGAAAGTAATAGAAACCTTACTAGATTGACAATAAAATATGACAAAATGCTTATAAGGATAAAATACAATAAGGCTTGTTATACCCATGGCAACCTTCTCAGCTGCTGTGTCCACCTACCATCTTCGAAGGTTGCCATGGGTATAACAAGTCTTATTGTATTTTATCCTTATAAGCATTTTGTCATATTTTATTGTCAATCTAGTAAGGTTTCTATTACTTTCTAAATTAAATTACAGGTCTGATTGTGGTCGTGTGATATGGCCGAAACCGGTCACCTATGTTCTTGAAGCATACTTGGTGTGATCAAGACTGAATTTTTGAAAGGAAAAAAAATTAAAAATTTTTGATCACTGTTCCAAAAATGTTTATTAAAATTGTTGTATAGATTAATAAAATAAGTGTTACAGTATGATATTACAAAGGGACCTCAAAAAGTAAATCACAGATTATCATGTCAGACCAAGTAGGTTTTATTGAATGCTGTACTACAGTTCAAAGTGACGCGGATACAAACACGATTTTTTTAATATAGTCACAAAGTCTCTGTAAGCAAAGGTCTGAACGTTTTACCAGTCGTTCAGTTCCTCAACGATAGAAATCCGCTTCTTTGTCACGGGACCATCTGAGAACCCCCGTGTGAGCGTCGTCATCGTTGCAAAGCCTCTTTCCCCCAAATGTTCTTTCAGCTTGCCGAAAATATTGGAAATTGCATGGAGCAAGAGCTGGACTGTACGCGGATACTTCTAAACCTGTGTGGAGTAGGATTGTCGTGCATGAGAACAGTGTTTTCTTTTCCTCAATTTTCCACGGCTCTTTATTCTTTATGGCCATAAGTATTACGCTTTTGTGCGCAGGCGGCAGTGATCGGGCAAATCAATATGGGTACGATTTCTGATACTGCAAACGATCTCGGATGATGAAACTGGCACTGGCGCATCTGTTGAGCGTTATTCATTTTGCGGTTGGTGCGAGTCAGGTCTTCGATTGCATGAACGTTGTCGTCTGTGGTCGTTGTCTAAGTCCTTCCTTCCCCATCAGTATCACCCGCGTCTGTGTGGCCTCGGTCAAGTTTTCGGAACAATGTCACTAGTACTGGACGCGACACTGCGTTTGGCCCTTTATACCACTAGAATGTCAAATTGAATCTGTGTGCAATTTAGACGTTTTGTCCATGAGAATCGTACTGTCTGGAGTACTTTCGAGTACCTTTCTAGTCGTAGCCCCATTTCACTCGCACCCTATGGTGCATCTTTTATCCGTGCCGCAACAGAACTGTGCCTGACCACCTGAACATTCACCACTGGCGTTGCGCAATGGTCCTAACAACGAACAAAATGTGAGATTTACTCTCTGTGTAGTCCCTACGTAATACGTACACTACCGGCCATTAAAATTGCTACACCACGAAGATTACGTGCTACAGACGCGAAATTTAACCGACAGGAAGAAGATGCTGAAAAATGCAAATGATTAGCTTTTCAGAGCATTCACACAAGGTTGACGCCGGTGGCGACACCTACAACGTGCTGACATGAGGAAAGTTTCCAACCGATTTCTCTTATACAAACAGCAGTTGGTCGGCGTTGCCTGGTGAAGCATTATTGTGATAACTCGTGTAAGGAGGAGAAATGCGTACCATCACATTTCCTACTTTGATAAAGGTCGGATTGTAGCCTATCGCGATTGCGATTTTAGCCTATCGCGATTGCGATTTATTGTATCGCGACATTGCTGCTCGCGTTGGTCAAGATCCAATGACCGGTAGCAGAACATGGAATCGGCGGGTTCAGGAGGGTAATACGGAACGCCATGCTGGATCCCAACGTCCTCGTATCACTAGCAGTCGAGATGACAGGCATCTTATCCACATGGCTGTAACGGATCGTGCAGCCACGTCTCGATCCCTGAGTCAACAGATGGGGACGTTTGCAAGAGAACAACAATCTGCACGAACAGTTCGACGACGTTTGCAGCAGCATGGACTATCAGCTTCGAGACCATGGGTGCGGTTACCAAATACGCTGCATCACAGACAGGAGCGCGTGCGATGGTGTACTCAACGACGAACCTGGGTGCACGAATGGCAAAACATTTTTTAGGATGCATCCAGGTTTTGTTTACAGCATCATGATAGTCGCATCCCTGTTTGGCGACATCGCGGTGAACGCACATTGGAAGCGTGTATTAGTCATCGCCATATTGGCGTATCACCCGACGTGATGGTATGGGGTGCCATTGGTTACACGTCTCGGTCACCTCCTGTTCGCATTCACGGCACTTTGAACAGTGGACGTTACATTTCAGATGTGTTACGACCCGTGGCTCTACCCTTCATTTGATCCCTGTGAAAACCTACATTTCAGCAGGATAATGCACGATCGAATGTTGCAGGTCCTGTACGGGCTTTTCTGGATAGAGAAAATGTTCGACTGCTGCCCTGGCCAGCACATTCTCCAGATCTCTTACCAACTGAAAACGTCTGGTCAATGGTGGCCGAGCAACTGGCTCGTCACAATACGCCAGTCACTACTCATGATGAACTGTGGTATCGTGTTGAAGCTGCATGGGCAGCTGTACTTGTAGACGCCATCCAAGCTCTGCTTGACTCAATGCCCAGGCGTATCAAGGCCGTTATTACGGCCAGATGTGGTGGTTCTGGGTACTGATTTCTCAAGATCTCTGCACCCATATTGCGTGAAAATGTAATAACATGTCAGTTCTAGTGTAATATATTTGTCCAATGAATACCCGTTTATCATCTGCATTTCTTCTTGGTGTAGCAATTTTAATGGCCAGTAGTGTATTTTGTAGTGACGTTCGCTGTTGTGCAGCAGACATTCTTATAACACGTCTGCTGCGCAGTTTTATAGAATACTGTCAGTAATTTGAAACGCCTGACTTACCACAGCTATTACGTAAATAACTAAGCCCATTTTAGCTTACGTCCACCTACAATCACCTTGCCCCTAGCAGGCAAGTGGTTTGTGACCAAACGTGGTTTTTGCGTGTGCTTCTTATGTGTACGAAACTCTTCGCTATCGCTGATATGCTTGCAAGAATTCGAGGCGCGGCAGAAGGAATCGTGGTAGAACACAGTTGCTAATTCTAATTCGTATTGGGCAAGTACGATGTGTTCAGCTTAGCGAATGCCCAATGCATCCAGCAACTTCTACAACTCAGCCGTAAAATTGTGTAACGACGAACCGATCCACGGTTACACTGTGATATCATATGCAGTGACAGTGAATAAATATCCTCCTCGTACAGAAAAAGTGTAAAACGATTTACTTTGAAAATATATTTACATCTAAAGAACTTTTCGTTCAGAATTAACTCTTCGTGAAGTGTTACGGTGTCACTATGTCTAAATGGCGTTCTGTATTGTGAATGTGATATTATTGAGCGTATTACGTTCTGTTGAAGAAGTCATTGTAAACAGTGGTTTACCCGTAGTACATTTAACGCGATTTAATGCATTAAGACAAGTGTGGGACGACTAACGCCCAGGAAATGAATTAAATTTCAGTGTTTTGTATATTCTGGTGTGTTTTATGATCAGATTGAGTTTTAGCTCTTTCGCGAACAAAAAAAGTAACTGCAATGACAAGTGAATATACGTATGAGATGAGAAACGGCGTTGTTATACCCAATCTATATCGGGACGCGGCCCCTATACGATCAAAATGTATAAAATGCCTACCTATCCGTATTATTCTAGTCTGCCTCACAACCAACAGGTCAGACTGTATGCGAATCGCCCAAAAATAAGTAGAGCGGGTAGGGTACGATTGGGGACTGTTCATTCACCGTCCGCTCCGCTCTCTTGCCTGTCTGCATAGAATTCTCTCTCGGCAACCCTACGTGATTTGTACCCAGTCCAGTGATTCGGATGGACCTCTTCCGTGGCCTCAAGGAAATTACAGACGCACGCCATTCTCAGACACCTATTCCGTTGATTTCTCCGCGACTACCTTAATTCCGGATGCATCTACACTCGGTGACAGAGCTGATCATGCCATTTGCTTACGCAAGGGAGCACGAAAAGCTTCCTCTGGGAGTACCCGCAGCGTAAAACTGCAGAGTCGGTACCCATATCTCAGTGTCTGCAACGCGTCAAAACTCACACAACAAAGAACTTCCGTTTTTTGGGCCGACTCCTTGAGCTACTTACAAGAAATGTATCAGTGCTACCCCACAAGCGTTTTGGTGGCTAACATCCATTACCCATAAGGGGCGATCAAAAAATTTCCGTTATTGTCCGAATTATCGCCGTATTTTTTTTTTTTTTCTTTTTAGTGAATTCGGGCAAACGATAAGATGAGAACAAGTATCTTTGAAGTCTGCGCCTTCAGTTCACTATAACTCGCTTTTAACAATTACGCCATGAGAAACAAACATAGTTATAGGCCTCCTTGAACACTTAAGTCCATACACTCCCAAAACATAGGTTATCATTTCAAATCGCAAAAGACGAAGATAAGCGATTTTTGAAAAAAAAAAGTTGTTAAAATTGATCTTTCTTCTTAGTTAAGCCCTAGTGATAAATAGTGGGCCGTTATAAGCGCATTTTGGTTGGTTGATTTGGGAGAGGGAACGAAACAGTGAGGTCATCGGTCCCACCGGATTAGGGAAGGGTGGGGAAGGAAGTCGGCCGTCCCGTTTCAAAGGAACCATCCTGGCATTTGCCTGAAGCGATTTAGGGAAATTACGGAAAACCTAAATCAGGATGGCCGGACGCGGGTTCGAACCGTCTTCCTCCACAATGCGAGTCCATTGTGCTAGCCATTGTAAGCGCATCTGTGCCTCATATTTCTTGGTACCCAGGTGTAGATGCTGCGATTCGAACATTCGATCAGGTCCGTAATCTGTGTGTCGTTACGTAATTCTTAGCACACGTGGCATAGGCGAGAACAGAGTAAGTGTCGGACACGTCCCATTTCAGAATCAGTGGCTCGCTCCCTCTGTCTGACGTCACCCCCTGGTCAGGATTTCCTGATGTTACCGCCAAATGCTGCGACTTTTATGCCATGTTGTCTACAGTAGGCCAGTTGTTTTGCTATTGCTATTGAGTTTACTTACGAGTAACGCTGTAAGGCGGCAGTCCTTCCAGATAAAAAGGGGTGGACTCGCCCAGCACTGACTACCCTCGCACGAGCTCTGGTAGTACTTCTGTGAGGCAGGGGCTTTGGGAAAGTGACGTAGGCACAAAGTGCGTTCCATTCTACGTAGGCACAAAGTAGGTTCCATTCTGCAGTGGAGTGTGTGTGTGTGTGTGTGTGTGTGTGTGTGTGTGTCAGGTTAAAACTGTGTACCGGAACATGACTCAAATCCGTGTGTGACTATTATATTCAATATCTAGTATTTATAAAAAGGGAGATATATACGACGCGCGAATATCCATACTTGACTCATCAAATATTTGAGAATGAGAACACTTAGCACTTAGCAACTTACAACGAACTTCACACGCATTTTCGAACCTTTACAAAGCTTTTTCTCGCAGGCGGTGCCCACAAACTGATGGAAGGAAAAAAGTTTATCGCTTACTAAATTTTCGCTATTCATGCAGTATTATGACTGTATTCACATATACCACTGAATGTATCAGATAAATTACAAGATCCAAAGGCACATAGTTCAGGAGCTGTGGCGTCAAATACTGAGTTGCGTGAAAAAGTGCCACATCATTCGTGACGTTTTGACTCATTACTTCTTTACTATCAACTCGATTCACAACGCATTTTGCAGACAGTCGTCCGGATGTAACAGCAAAATGATCTATTTAATTAATTGAATTACTTATAACCTAAGTGATGAGACCTTCCCGTCCCCTTTATATCTCTTTTGTTACGCAACCTTCCCTTCAACAATAACCTATGAAACCTTCCCTTAGGATTTCTATCTCTTGCTTAATAATAACAAATGAAATCTTCCTTTTGAAATTAATTCTCTTTCTCAATAATAATAATAATAATAATAATAATAATAATAATAATAATAATAAGCACAATCTTCACATACAAATTTAGATGCTGCTTATTGAAAGTGATTTGCTGATTATTTCGACGAAACATAGAATGTGTCGTCGTCGTGGCCCTCACTCGTTACCTGTGATAACCCAAAACTGTTCCTTACCTTTTTTACTGTTACTGGATCGCCATCTGACTGCTACATAACTGCGACATGAATATACTTACTCTGTTTTACTATACTATATTAGCTGCTAGTGGGCTGTCATAATAAGTGGCTGTATTTATTACCAAAGCTGACGTTATTCTTTAATTAATTTGGCTGAAGTTACGTAATTCATAGTTAAACATTTTTGACAACTATAAAATTTTGCAAAGTTTTACGTTGATGGTTTTTGGGATGGATAATAATCAGTAATGCAATATTGCTGGCAAAAATTAATTATATTCTCAAAACGATTCTTCAAATATTTACTGTTGGTAATGAAATGATTTTACACACGTTCAAATGGGACTTACTTTTTACAACAATCTTACAACTAGCTTTGCGCGAACGTACCATCAGTAGTCTTGAGTCTCTCAAAAAAAAATTATTCAATAATATTAGTTCCTCTTGTGATAATAGTCTCTGTACATCCGTTTATAATCTCTTGTAAATCATAGCTGGTGGCTGGCAGGCACACCGCTCCTCTCAACCTCTCGCTTCAGACCTGCTACTGACTCGCTTCACATCTCACATACTACTGACTTCCTACGAACAGTGTTGCCAACTCTAAAAAAACCCGAGTCGCTAGATTCAATATCAAAAGTCGCTAGAAAGTCGCTAAAACTGATTTTACTAGTAGTATACTGAAAATTTCGTGCTGTGAAAGATGCAATAAGCCGGGGGGATGGGGGGGTAATAAAATATTAATAAAAATTGTCTCATACGTAATTGCTATATTGTCTTAATTAAATGACGCATCGCTTGCAACAACATACATATAAAATACGCTAACGTTTAATTAAACATGTTATCATAATTGACGCAACACATAAATTGTTTCAATCACAAAATGGCTCTGAGCACTATGGGACTCAACTGCTGAGGTCATTAGTCCCCTAGAACTTAGAACTAGTTAAACCTAACTAACTTAAGGACATCACATACATCCATGCCCGAGGCAGGATTCGAACCTGCGACCGTAGCGGTCTCGCGGTTCCAGACTGCAGCGCCAGAACCGCGCGGCCACTTCGGCCGGCGTTTCAATCACAGTAGTCAAATATACTAGAAATATACAACTATATTTGCAACAAAAGAAAGCAAGAACTCAAATTAGGTTACAAAATATATACGTACCTGTATGTGAGCTATTCATCGTGGACACTCAGAAGATCGAATAACTCTTCTGTTTCATGCTCTGACGGAACTGTAGTTGATGTAGAGGGTTGTGAACGTCGCTCAAAAGACGGTGTTGCAGTTCGACTGGTTTTGTCGCAAAAGAGTAACTTTTGTTCGCTCCAAAAAGCTCCAATACGTCTGACGGTATGTCAAAAGATGCACAATCTTTATTTTGTTTCTTCCGCTGGTCTCTCAATATGATCAAAGCATTAATTGTCTTTAACGATAATCTGTTACGTTGTTTGGTTTTTATAATGTTCATAGAACTGAATATTCTTTCCACTTCTGCATTTGAATGCGGTAGGCGTAGAACAGTCATTGCTAGCTGTGAAATAAAAGAAAAAGGATTCTCCCCTGCGGCATTTGTATACTGCAAAACCTCACTCCAAAATCGAACAGTGTTAGTAGTGTTATTCCACCTAATGAAGTTGATATTATCCCACTCTTGCAGCATACCGTCTATGAAATCGCCACTAAAACCCAATTCTTTGGCTACATCCGCTACAGCATTATTTTTATTCACTTTTAGTGTTTCTTCAACATTCAGTATTGACATTTTTTTCAGGATCGTAACGTTACTTGGTAGTCTTTGTTGAATTTCTTTTATGAGTTCCAGACTAAACTGAATGCATCTCTGTCGCCTTGGTGGCCGTGCGGTTCTAGGCGCTCCAGTCCGGAGCCGCGCTGCTGCTACGGTCGCAGGTTCGACTCCTGCCTCGGGCATGGGTGTGTGTGATGTCCTTAGGTTAGTTAGGTTTAAGTAGTTCTAAGTTCTAGGGGACTGATGACCACAGCAGTTGAGTCCCATAGTTCTCAGAGCCATTTGAACCATTTTTTGAATGCATCTCTTCTTCAAATAAACTTTATATTTGAGTACATACATTCTCTTGGAACTGGTGTTTTCAACAAATCAACAATTGGAAAAACTGTTTTGTCCGAGTGACTGCATGAGAAATAATAGTGTATCTAGTAATTTAGTGGGGTCATTGTCTTCTCCTTCAAAAGCTTTTATCGCTATTTGTATGTCTTTTAAAGCATGTTTAAGATAAAACATGTAAAGATGATTTGAATCGTCAAAATACATCTTGTACAAAAAATCGGCAGTGTAACAATTGTCTTGAACCATGGCAAGTGAAAAATGTAGCTTTAGTTCTTCCCACTGCTCCAGAATTCTTCGTATTGCTGGTTCAATTGAAATCCAACGTGTTACACAGACCTTCAAAAATTTTAGTGGCTGTTTTCCACAATTTATTGTCTCATAAACCTTTTCATATTCCTCTTGTCTTTTGGGTGAAATGGAGAACCAATTGTAGGTTTCCCGTACAAGAAACTCTATGTTTCTAGGTATTGTATTCACTGAGGCGTGCGAAACTGCAAGCTGAAAAGAGTGACAAATGCAATGGATCAATACCAAATGCTTCAAACCATATTCTCTCTTGAGCTGTTCGAAAAGCCCATTGTTTATTCCAACCATTGCAGAAGCATTATCTGTGCCAATTCCTACCATATTAGCGATTAGAAATTTGAGATCTTCCAAAGAATTCACAAGAACAGCAGCCAGATTTCTTGCATCTGCAGTTTCTACCACAACGAGTTTGAGAAATGCTGATCTAATGGTTTGGTTGTTTACACTATAGTACCGCATAACGATACCTAGCATTTTAGATATTGATACATCTGTGGATTCATCTATTAGTACACTGTATTTTTGGTTACCTATATCTTCAACCAATGATTGTGTAAAATATGGAGCCAAAACTTCAGTTATAATGTTAGTGCACCTTGTACGATGTAATTGCTTGCTTCTAGCGCCCTCATCACCGGAAAACACCTTCTTGCACTGTATTCCAAAATGATCGATAGCTAAAATAGAACAATGTTCAGCAATAAATAAAGGAAGGGCCCCTTCCGCTCTGCTTGCTATTCTAACTGTAGTTTTCGGAACAATTTTCACAGGTAAGGTGGTTTGTGTTTCTTTAAATCAATTTTTTGTTTATGCTTAACAGTTTTCGAATGCTTTCTAATATCACACAATTTAGCATAAAACTCTGTTGCATATACTTGGCATCTTGCCTTGGATAAGTCTGCAACGACTGGTTTCAGCCACCCATTGAATTAAGGTTCTGCTTCCCACGCATCCCGATATTTTTGAGCGTACTGCTTCTTCTTTTGCGGTAAATCCATTATCTAAGCCACCACAACATAAGTTTCACCAATTTGTAATCACTGAAAACACATTAAAACTGAGGCGAACTAGAGGCCATCAAACAATCTACTCATTCGGTAACTCAATATCAGTCCTATTGTTCATTGTTTAAAACGTAATAATATCTGAGATACCCCCACCGAATTGTTTTGGCGTTATCACTGTGCATGTGGTAATAATTTGACTGCGAGTTAACATTTCGAAAAATTAGAGGTTGCTAGACAGAAATGTATTTTATTATACTTAATATTACGTATGTTTTTTGACAATTCGAAAAATAAAGGGAGTTCAAAAGTTGAAGAATTATAGATCTATACGCTATCGACGACAACAGGCTAGTGGGTAATGAATAATGAATTGTTCTATAGTCAAGGTTTTCTTGCTCTGTAAGCAATTCCCACATTCAGGTTTACTAAATGTTGAACAATGCTACATTATCTGCTAAGAACTTAATTTAACTTAGTAATCTAGAATAAAGTCAGTGTAGTATCCATTCTATAGTTAATATCTTAGTTTTGTTAATGAAAATATTGGCCCAAAATAGTTTTGATTTGTGCTTCAAAAGTCGTCAGTACTCCAAAAGTCGCCAGATAAGTCGCTAAATAATTTTTGTGGCTAAAAAGTTTTTTTTTGTCGCTAAGACGAAGGCAAAAGTTGCCATTTCTAGCGACAAAGTCGCTAAATTGGCAACACTGCCTACGAACGCTAAACTGCGGTCTCTCCCGCCAACAATGCTTTGGTGCAGATATTCCCTGTTACCACAGTTATTTCCAAAATGACAAATATTAATTATTCCTACTTAATCCCATAAAAAATGTAAACATCTTTCATAAATTGTCGTTTGACAATAGTAATATACACGTCTTACAGTAATTAGAGTCATAAGGCTCTCTCTTACATCGGACGCGGGTTTCAGACATTGAGTACTTTTTTACATCAAAGTTACCCAATAAATAACAATTTCAGTATGGCAGAGACTATTAAAATGAGTTTAGTGTCTATAGTGACAATGTACTGACTATAAACAATGAAGTTAATACTGGCAGTACTTGTACTACACCTACTGCTACTGATAGTGTTGCGGCTACCTCTAATAGTGATAGTAGTAATAATAATGACAACAATAATAATAAAAGTGGTGGATACAAGAGAATTTAAAGGTGTGCAAAACAGATGTTATCTGACATAGCAAGTTCTGCGGAAAGAAAATTTAAGAAGACTGCTCTATCTAAGAATACTGGGAAATGAGAAAAATCTGGTTGGAAAGGAGGATGTACAAGGGTGACAAGTGCGTAGAGGGACAATGGTAGTCGCTATTGTTGCTTTAACAAATATGTTATTAACTGTCTTCTGAAGCTGGAGATGTTGCTCAGTTCTCTAATACACTGCGGGAGGTCATTCCAGAGTCAGGTTCCTATTACTGAGAAGGACTTCGAGAAAGTGGCAGAACGATGGAGTGGAACATAAAGGATTTTGATCTGATGGGAGCGGCTATTTCTGCCATGCTGTTCAGATGAGAGCGTTAAGGTGTACGAGAGATATGCGTTACAGTATACATTAATAGCTAATAAGACAGTAAAGAAGATAGAGGATACGGAAATCTGTGCGCTTGTCTGCACGCAGCCAAGATAGCTGTGCATAAGATGGTGAAATGTGATAAAAGACTAGCACAACTCGGGTATAAAGGAAACAGGTAATTCATAACCAGTCCCTTGTAAAGCATATAGTTCAGGAGATACCATGTCATACATACTGAGCTGCGTGAATGAAAGTGCAGAGCGAAATACGCTAGAGATAAGGCGAAATACGTGTACAAATACGCGTGAAAGGTATTTGACATGTGCGTACGCGGGAAAAGCCACGGGTAAAAAGCTCACCCTAAATTCCTGGAACGATTTCAACCAAATTTGATACACGTTTTAGTGACAATTTGGCAAGAAATACTGTGCCCTCGTAGTGATAACATGGGAGAGAAAGTGGGAGGAGGAGGACACAGATAGGGGGGGAGGGGGGGGGATAGTGAGATGGTGTATTAGAAGACTGGAATACATATATACCCAAGTAACGCTGGGTACTCAGCTTGTTATGAAATGAAGCAAGGATGGTAATTTTGTCATGTGTCATCGACATTGAAGTTATTACAGCCGACGCACCAGTTCAATCAGTCGAAAACGATGAATTGAAACATCCGTGGCCGTGATGAAGAAATTTATTCCAGCAACTGGTGAAGTCATTTGAGGGAAAACATATATCTATTATTTAAATTTGGAAGTCCCTTCGAAGGAAATCAATAGTTTATATACAGGTGTTGTGTAGTATTATTCCCCACTTCGACTTCTACTTCTATACTCTGAGAATCAACTGTGAAGCCTGTAGAAGAGGAAGCTACCTTGTCTCGTTTTGTGATGTGCACAGTTTTACATTTTCGTACAGTTGAAACAAGTTTACAAACTTTGCAGCTCTTTGAAATTCTATGAAACACTGACTAGAGGTTCGTGCAGTTTTTTTCAGATCATCCTGACGTGCGCTACGTTTCGCCTGTCATGAGCTGGAATTCTGTCAGACTAGCTGACGGGGTCGCCAATGGAAATGTGTCATATCTCGGGATGTATGTGCGTGTAGATCAAACTGCGGCCTCCGGTGTGAAGGTTGTTGGGCCGCCTCGTCAGCCAGTGAAAGTGTCCTCGGCGCCGGGCCCGCTGCATTGATTTTTTTCCCAGAGTCGGCCCACAGCATGAGGCTGGCTGCACACGCAGACAGGTGGGGGAGGCGGTGCGGAGCAGCTATCGGCTTCCCCCCCCATCCCTACCTCTCTTCTTCCTCCTGAGTCGTCGCGACGCTATTTACGAGCCTCTTCGACGCTGGCTCGAGACCGACACACAGTCCGCGCCGCCGCGCTTCTAGATCCTCGTAGCGCGCTAATGAGAGGACCAGACGCTCGCCTCTCCAGCTTTCCGTTCCTCACCAGCCTGACGAAACACACTACATTATTAGCTCTCGTGCTGTACAGGGATTGAGGACCAATAACTGTTCGGTGTAGGCGGTGCCTGTTTCGTCGCTGAAGACGCATTGGGTTCTTTTCATGGTGTTTGGTGTTAGTACAGAAGTTTCCACTGATTTTCCTCCATTTTAACCATATTCGCGTCTCTCCACGCCATTGTATGCGAATTGTACACCGTATACATTGATGAACCGAAACACTATTGGTACACCTTTGGATCACAATGTGGGTTAGACAAGTCATTGGTAGGTATATGACGCCAGGTACAGAATCGCTCAAAAGAATTTCGTAGTTGAGCTAGTAGATTGATAGGCGTGTTTATCTATATGCGGAATCAAAACAAACCGGGCAGAAGACTGCTTTAGCTCACCGCGGTTACATATATTGATTGCTATATGCAGGTAAGCATGAACTTCAGCTGTAAACAGTGTTTCCAAGGGGTTGCTAAAGTATTTGTGGAATCGGAAGACTGCAATAAACCTAACTTTAAAAAAGTAGACTTAATTGTAATGTTTTTATTTACTCACAGGAATGCCTCAAACTGAAGAATATTCAGTAGATATCAGACAAGCTGTCATAACAGAACTACCGGGTGATCAAAAACTCAGTTTGAATTTGAAAACTTAATAAACCACGGAATAATGTAGATAAAGAGGTAAAAATTGACACACATGTTTGGAATGACATGTGGTTTTATTGGAACAAAAAAAAAGTATTGCTAGACGCGTAAAAGATCTCTTGCGCGCGTCGTTTGGTGGTGATCGTGTGCTCAGCCGCCACTTTCGTCATGCTTGGCCTCCCACGTCCCCAGACCTCAGTCCGTGCGATTATTGGCTTTGGGGTTACCTGAAGTCGCAAGTGTATAGTGATCGACCGACATCTCTAGGGTATCGTGATCGACCGACATCTGTAGGGAAGCTGAAAGACATCATCCGACGCCGATGCCTCACCATAACTCCGGACATGCTTTACAATGCTGTTCACAACATTATTCCTCGACTACAGCTATTGTTGAGTAATGATGGCAGACGTATTGAGCATTTCCTGCAAAGAACATCATCTTTGCTTTGTCTTACTGTGTTATGTTAATTATTGCTATTCTGATCAGATGACGCTCCATCTGTCGGATATTTTTTGAACTTTTGTATTTTTTTTTGTTCTAATAAAACCCCATGTCATTCCAAGCATGTGTGTCAATTTGTACCTACCTACATTATTCCGTGATTTATTCAGTTTTCAAATTTATACTGACTTTTTGATTACCCGGTAAATCAAGGTCAAACTCAGTTCTTTGTTACGAAGGTGTTTTAGATCTCATAACAACTTGTGACTGTCTGGGCACGGTTTCAGAAAAAAAGGACGACGATAAAAAACAATGCACGAAATGGTCGGCCACGAAATTCTACCCTAAAAGAAGATAGGACTACCCTAAGGTAATACATGGCTGACCCCTAAAAGACCGTCGGCGATTTGGGTGATGATTCACAGGTAAAACATCGGGTGAATGTGCATGTTTCGACAGTTAAACGTTGCTTAGCAGCTACATATCTCAATGGCATGCAACCTTCTTGAAATCCTATGATAAGTGCCAGACTACAGTTTGCTAAGAAGTACGCGACTGGATAACTGAAGCTTGTGGAGTGATGAAAGCAGGTTTAATCTCTTCTCCGCATACGGGATACAGTATGTTCGACTGTCGAGAAACAAGAGGAATGACAGAAAGTATCGGACACATACCGTGAAGCACCAAGGAAAAAGTACCAAGGTATGGGACTGTTTCTCACGAAGTGGTGTGGGTCGTCTGGGTGAAATTCATGGGCTACTGGATAGCCTGAAGTGTGGTGAAATATTAACAGACCGTATGATACCTCACGAAAGACGTAATTGTCAATTCCAGCATGAAAACGATCCGAAGCGTACTTCTGGCTACGTGCAGACAGTTTTGGAGCAACGCAAAAAAAGGTATTCGAATGGCCAAGCCAAAGTCAAGACCTAAACATCATTAAACATTTTTGGACGAGCGAGATGGACCTGTTCGCGAGCAAAACTGCGCCAACAAGGAGGCTTTCTACAAAGAAGTGTGTGAGCAATGGAAGAAGAATCCACGTGTGCGATTCTATGCCATCCAGGTGTGCTGCAGTAATACCCACAAAGGGCTGTGCAACTGAGTATTCAGCCCAGAACTTTATCGATCAACACTTCATATTGTTTTCCTCTGTTTAGTTTTGACAAAATACTTTTGATCCTATGTAATTTGTTCACCTGTGTTTTATTATTGATGCAAAAATTAGAACTGTATAATATGTGTAAGAAAATGAAGTACACATTATAAAGTTTTGGTAACTAAGTTCTGTCTTCTAAATTTGCTCCTGGAGAATTCGTTTTCGTATTTTATATCTCTTCAAAATACTTTTGAGCGATGCTGTTTACGTACAGGTCACAAGATTCTCATAAATTACGCTCCGGTGGTTTGTGGCTGATGAGCTGGCGCCCGATAATGTACCGTTTGTGTTTCGTCGGATCGGATCGGGCGAATTCAGCGCCCAAAACATCGAGATTCGCTATCATGCTCCGCAAACCACTGAAAGACGTTTCTGCCCTTGCGACACGGACAGTTATTCTGATGGAAGATACCATCGCCATCGGGGAAGACATCAAGCTTAAGGAATACAGGTGGTCCGCAGTAATATTCACATAGTCCACATATGTCATGGTGCCTTCGATTGCCACCATGGGTCCTACGGAAGCTATGGCGAATGACCCCCATGGCATAATATTGCCCTCGTCGGTATGCGTCCGTGATGCACTGCATGTTTCAATCAGCAGTTCGCTTCGTTGATGGCGGCGTATCCGGATGTGACGTTGGACCTGGTGTAACAAGAAACGTGATTCATCCTACCAGGCTACTAGTTTCTGTTCGTCCACGTCCAATCTCGATGATCCTGTGCCCACTGCAATCGTAACTGATGTAGTCGTTGGAACAACATGGGAAGATGTGTGTGTGTGTGTGTGGGGGGGGGGGGGGAGGGGTGTCTGTCGCGGAGCGCCTGATGTGTTGGCAAATGTGCCAAGGCCTTGTAGATAGAGGAGGCCGAAATGCACGCTATCTAACGCAGACGGGCGTGAATTCTGGAACAGGATAAGTAGTGAATGGTAGCAAGAAAAGTACGTTGCTTTGGGAATCCTTAACTTTTATATAGTCCTTTGGTTTACAATGTTCTTGATGAGACATTTCATACGATAACTATCAAACTATGTAAGGCTAATGGCGCCTTGCTAGGTCGTAGCCATGGACTTAGCTGAAGGCTATTCTAACTGTCTCTCGGCAAATGAGAGAAAGGCTTCGTCAGTGTAGTCGCTAGCAAATTCGTCGTACAACTGGGGCGAGTCCTATTCCGTATCTCGAGACCTGCCTTGTGGTGGCGTTCGGTCTGCGATCACACAGTGGCGACACGCGGGTCCAACATGTACTAAATGGACCGCGGCCGATTTAAGCTACCACCTAGCAAGTGTGGTGTCTGGCGGTGACACCACAGCCCCATGTTCACAGTGTGTTCGGAAACACTTGTTCCTCCACCAGCATTGTACTCTGTTGTCAGATGTGCCACAGAGTGCCGCCTGTCCTGCTTTACAGTGCGGGTAAACCTCCGACTTCCACATACTGTGATGAGGCGGGGACGTCCAACTTGCCAGCTACTCGTGGTTTCACTGTCCGTCAACCATTCTCCATACGGACTCACGACGGTAGCACTCGAACATCCGACCAGCTTCTGCATTTCCGAGATGCTCGTTCCCAGCCACCGGGTCAAACGAATCTGCCCTTAGTCAAAGTCGCTTATGTCACTGAATTTCTCCATTTGCTAGAATGATTCCCCATTTGTTTCTGTTCTACGTATGTACTTTCCTTACCGCGCTATGTGCTCACAAACCCATCAGATGGAATTCAGTCTCGCAGTGGGCAGTGATCAAAGTGTTTTGCGTCATTAGTGTAGTTGATTGTTACACTACATGTAATATTGCAATTTTCTGTGTTTGCTTGGTGGCGCAGTGGTAAGACACTGGACTCATATTCGGGTGGACAACCGTTCAAATACCCATCCCATCATCCAGATATAGATTTTTCGTGATTAAATCGCATCAGGCTAATGGCTAAGTGGTTTCTTCGAAAGGGCACAGCAGATTTCCTACCCCACCCTTCCCCATCCCGAGTTTGTGCTCTAATGACCTCGTCGTCGACGGGAGATTGAGACCTAATCTTCCTTTGTCCCAGTTCGCGGTGTTACCATCCTGCTGGAGATAAATGCTGTCAACAGAAAATAATTCAAACTAAGCGTCTGTACGAAATATTAATTTTGACAGTGGTAGCCGAAATAAATGTTCTTGAAATCTGGTGGATGTATCTCAGTTTGTTCAAAATAATAAACATTTACCAGAACATATCTTCTTTTCGTTGCTTCGCTGCAGTTGATGTTTCATGTAAGTTCTTTAACTGAAAACGGGCCAGAGAACGCCATGGTTCCCACATGAAGAAAAAAGCAGTTATGTTTCAGTGTTAATTTATTACTTTCGCGAGTGCCATTCAAGATCTTACATCGTACTGGACCTTGCATACGATTTCTCGCGGGTGTTACATACTATTGCTTACAACTGATGTGTTGTTGCGTATAGTAAATTGGCTAATTGCAATTACAGAAGTTGTTGATAATTACAAAAAATGTTATCAACCGGTGGTTACAATTAAATTGTATGGAACGTGATACAAAGACGATTACATATCTCTTGTTTTCATGGAAAAATAAGTGAAATGATATGACTAAAGAGTGTTGATTACATTGTTAATCATGCTGTAACTACGTTGCCACAAGTATTGCTACTATGTTTTTCGTTTAAAATATGAGTACATTACTTGTAGTGTGAACAGATTTTCAATATATAATACAGCAGCGTGTGTGTGTGTTGGGGGGGGGGGGAGGGGGAGGGGGGGGGTTGTGTTTTCCAAAGCTTTTCAAAACGTGTTACTTCACACTGGATCGTATCTCGGAAGGACCGAATATCAGTTCTCCAAGTGGCCACCTTGATATAGGATTTCTGTGACTTTCCTAAAATACTGAAGCAACATGTGGTTATAGTCTCTTTGAAAAGAGCATGGCTGATTTCCTTTATCACCTTCACCTGTAATCACCTCATCATCGATGTTCTCCAAACCCCAGGACACTTTTCAACCAAATTTGGCACAGAAACAGCAGGCCTCACGACTATCGGCACTGTGGGTTTTATAAGAATAGAAACAGAGATAAAAGCAAAATCGTTTTCTACCAGCCCCCGATGTATTAGGCTGCCCTACATGACAGGCATGTTGTAGGGAACAAACAGTATCATCCTGCCAAATGTAACTGCTTTGCAGGGCACCTACATGTTAGGAACAGGAAACGGTTTTCCGGACCTAGACTTGTAGGCTGCTCTGCGTGAAAGACGTGTTGTGCTGAAGCCTGCTTTATCCACATTCTTAGCGTAGTGGCCTGTACATTATGAGCATATAAATGATTTTTAAGCCCTTGATGTGTCACCTGCCCTGCTTGACAGATGTATTACGGAAGTAGTATCGACCTGTTTTATTGTATTGTGTTACAGGGTCTACTCATACTGATGAGCATGGGTGGGAATGGGGTAAGATGAATAGAGGAAGGGATGGACAGGATGAGGAAAGGAGGAAAAGGAGAGAGAGATGGGAGGAGGGGAGATATATGAGATATATGGAAAGTGTAGAGAGTTCGTGGGCAGGTGTAAAAGGAAGAACGGGGATGGGGATGGAAAGAGAGAGAAGATGTCGTTAGGGAGGGGTAGAAGAAATGGACAGAGAGAGGGGGGGGGGGAGATAGAGGTGGGAGTATGAGATGGACAGGCAGAAGGTGGATGAGGAGGTGATAGAGAGGGGGAAGAGAAGGTATGTTCAGTATGTATGTTGAAAGCATATGCAGGTGAAGCCACAGAGAAAAGGCTAGTATAATTATAAAATACCTTCGAATATACGTGGTATCCACCGACATAATGAGTGTTACGTACGGTGAAACATCAGCATTTTCTTTACGCAAGAACGAGACAAGAACTTCGGCAGTGACCGAAGTGCATCTTTCGTTGGGTTAATATAAGTGTCAACTTTATAGAAACTCGTTGAGGACAGGTGTGTAAACATATGTTACTGAAAAACGATACCCACACTTCTTGGTATTATGTTGTGATTTGTTACACATTTAAACTGGTGTGTACAATGAGTATAGATTGTAATTGTTTCAGTAAGAGGTCTTTAGAGATTTAGCAGAAGCTTAGATTGAAAAAAAAATGTGTGGTAGGGAATCTGTCGTTATTTTTTCAGAGGAACTGCCTACGTTTGGTGAATTAGGAAACGCGGAAAAGTTAAATCTGGATGGCCTGACGGGCGTTTTAAACTCTGCTACGTACTCCGGAGCGAGTACTCCGCCTTTAACACTGCGCCACGCCTCGCTCGTTGAAACATTGGAGTATTCGCTGTTGTAACAGCGTCTTTCCGAAGGGAAGAAAGCGTCGCAGGAGGTCGGGCGACGAAGAACAAGGAAAGTTTGGTGTAATCCAATAGTTGGGAAACTCCTTCAGCTACCTCGCCTGCTCATTATCAACTTTATTTCGCGAGCGGATGAGTTTCGAATGGGTCCGCGCCTGAAGCGCAGGTGAAGTTATCCGAAAGATTAGCGCGGGGCAGCGGGCGCGTAACTTGTGTTTTACGGGCCAAGTTGGCTCGCGCCGGAGCTCCGGGGCACATCTGCGCCCGTCATCTGTAATTCAGATGCGGACGACGCGGCTCTCCTAGGCGTGGCCGTGCCGGACAACCGCCGCAGTAAAACACCCGGGGGAAATCTCCCGTGGCGCGCCACTCTTTAAACGGTCGGGTTATGGCGGCGCCGCAAACGCCCTCTGCATCGCGCGGCTCCACCGTGCTTTGGGAGACCGCACAACGCAGTAGAACCCTACTGCTGTCTGATGTGTATTCGACACTTCCACGTTGAAACTGAAGGTAGTTCCCAACGATTAGAGGATTGTTAAACCTACACTTTCGAATATTTTGAACAGGGCTGAACTACAGCAGCGGTTACAAAACAGCAGGTGCAATAGGCAACCAATGAGTTGCAATAAATGGTGGTTTTCAAATAACCTTTACCGTGGATTCGACGGATTTAAACCCGTCTTCCTCAGAAGGACAACAGAGTGCTAATGTGTGTCATCCTGTAGCAGCTGTTAGTATGTTTGGTCCAAGTTTCATCGAGCTATGTGTGAAAGTCAACTTTTGTCCTTAAATTTTGCACACCAGTGTATTTTCAACGATTAGAGGATTATGAAATCGACGCACTTGATGTAAAAGTCGTTCGTACGCCCAGGTCTAATAGATGTATCCTCAAAATTGACGATTCCGGTTACTGAGGAAACATCGTTCCACCATGCTGTAGTATAAAAATTCGTTGTATTCAACACTACTATTCTCGATCATTGCCCATTTCAAGTATATCTAAAAACGTAACACGGTCATAAAAAGAGAACGTTACAACATAAATGCCGCACAACTACACTGGATGTATTGTTTACGCAGGCATAATAGTTACTTATAACAGATGTGGATACATCATCCACGTCTCGTCATTCAGAAATCGCTGCCATTCTCAATTGTGCGTAGCACGCTCTTAAAATTGCGCGATCTCAAATGTAAAGCGCACGGAACGATAGTGGTTGCGAGAGCCATGGCATTAACACAGTTTTTAAGAGGCCACATCTAACCATTGCTTACATGTGACTCCGTTCCGTAAAGATTAATTTACTCGTATGTCCTCCCGTGTTCCATGCACTGTTGATACAAAGCACAAGACGTACTTTGGGTATCTTCAGACCTATAAGATCCTTTGTATATACAAGTTTTCACAGACAGTTACAATTTTTACCCGCATATTGGTACACGTGTGTCAGTACCGTAACAGGTGTGTGTGTGTGTGTGTGTGTGTGTGTGTGTGTGTGTGTGGTACTCATGCATCACTATTGCGCCTAGCACTCTATTTTTGTATCACCAGAGGAGGACGATGTATCCACATCTGTTATTGGAAGCCGGCAGGTGTGGCCGAGCGGTTGTAGGCGCTTCGCTCTGGGACCGCGCGACCGTTACGGTCGCAGGTTCGAATCCTGCCTCGGGCATGGATGTGTGTGATGTCCTTAGGTTAGCTAGGTTTAAGTAGTTTTAAGTTCTAGGGGACTGATGACCTCAGATGTAAAGTCCCATAGTGCTCAGAGCCATTTGATTTGTTATTGGTAGTTACTGTGTTCAGGTAAACACTATATCCAGTGTTCTTGTGTGACTTTTATATTGTAACTTCTTTTCATTATGGTGTGTTGTAATAAAATTTTCCGGCGTATTGTGCCGCGTTCCCATAGACGCTATTGAAAATTCCAAAATTTCGTTTCCGTGCAGGAATGACGTCGAAGGCTCAACACATCCTCCCCTGCTCTTCCTTCTTACTGTAATGATAGCTTTCAACTTTTACAGCTGAGAACGAAACATTTGTACCCACTTCAGAGTCTGTTCACTGGAAGAATTATTGTCACATTTTGTTAACTTTTCAAGTGTAGATTACCCACGTGGAGATGGAAGTATAAATACGATATATCAGTGTTTTTCTTCATTGACAAACTTCTTCTCACGAAGATAAAACCGTTGCTGCCTCTGGATCAAGGGGTCCCGGGTTCGATTCCGGGCCGGGTTGGGGATGTTCTCTGGCCAGGGACTGGGTGTTTGTGTTGTCATCATCATCATCCGACGTGACAGTGGCTAGATTGGGCTATGTAAAAATTGGACTGAGTAACAATTGGGACTTTGTACGGGCGCTGATGACCGCGCAGTTGAGCGCCTCACAAATCAAACATAATCATCATCACAAAGATCAAATTATAACAGGCAGCGAGAAAGAGGCATAAAAATGGTCCCCGGTATTTAACTTACAGGGGTGAAGTTGCACACACATGGGTAATACACAAAATGTTATGTTCCCGATCACTTCTATGATCTTGTGTTACCTATAGAATGTATGTTGGCATGCCTTCTTATGTTTAATGAAATTTCAGACAAAACGTGCGGCATTTAACCATACAAAGTCAGTGGGAGGTTTTGAACAGAGAATTTCATAAACTCCATTTCAAAGCAACTATCCGCGGATTTTCCTTCAGCATTGTAGAAAAAGCCCATAAAACTCGACACTGAGATGGCCAAAAGGCAAAGTGAAGTTAGGTCATGCAGAGGGAGGGTCCAACGTGAAATAGCAAGTTGTGGACATTGGCCTTTATCCCCGCCCAAGGGAAAATCTTTACCAGTTTATCTTTTATTTTGCATATGATGTATATGTATAACGAAGCACATCGTTTGAGAAACAAACAAATATGTAATGTCACTTTACGTATGAAGTATTTATTGTACCGCTGGGACTCTAATACATACAGCAGCGGAAGTTAAATCAATTATATTCTTTCCTTAAACACACAACATCATTTGTCTCTGTACAGATAGTGGGAAAACTGATTATTTATAAATTAACCCATACAACGTTCACCTAGAAATAGAATTGTATTAACTAGCTTCGTGTCCCGTATCTTCTCTGCGCAAAGGGCAACTTCTGCAATGGTAAGGAGTCTTCGCAGAGCGAAGCGGCACGATGTTTGGAATACTGCGCACGTATTGGAGATGAGTTCAGCCATGCTGATTTAGGTTTCCAGAGCTTTCCTGAAAAAGCAGAAGGCATTCCGTTGCACCATCACAGTAGTTTTCGTTCTCGTGTGAAGCAACGAAGCCTCGCAGAGTGGCCGCGCGGTTTGAGGCGCCGTGTCACAGATTGCGCGGCCCCTCCCGTCGGAGGTTCGAGTCCTCCCTCGGGCGTGTGTGTGCGTGTGGGTGTGGGTGTTGTTCTCAGCAGAAGTTAGTTTAAGTAATGTGTAAGTATAGGGACCGATGTCTTCAGCAGTTTGGACCCTTAAGAATTCACACACATTTGGACATTTTGAAGCAACGAATGTTTTCTGAATAGTATTTTTCGTTTCCGTCCTGAGAGACATTATCGTATCACTGGATCCTACTTCAGTTATATTCTTACATGAAGTCGTTAGATTGTTTTAAAGATAACTTTTTAATGTTGTTTAGCGATGATAAATAGACTATTTCCGGAACCTAATGTCGTAACATTAGTTGTCGTCGTGATGGCGGTTTAGTTTCGGTGATCGGGGTCGTGTGTGTGTGTGTGTGTGTGTGTGTGTGTGTGTGTGTGTGTGTGTGTGTGTGTGTGTGTGTGTATTGAACCGGGTATTGGTATCAGTTAAAGCACTTTGGGGAGGATTTTGCCCCTTCTTTGAGTTTAGTTGTGTTCGGGCGGTATACCAGATAGCTTTACCAGAGCCCGCTATTCATTCTACGAATGTCTGTTGTTTGCAACAGCCATCACGCGAGACATTGACTGAGTACCGAGAAGTTAGTTATCTTCTAAGGCTTGTACAGCAGTTACTTATCGCAACTCGGAGCTGTAGTGGTAAAGTCTTAGTTATTCACACATTATTACGGTTGGGCCCTAACGAGCTGTTTACGGCGGCACGTTTCTAGAAAGGACATGTTAAGCCCGTCGCTTTCCTCTATACTCTTCTGGAAGATAACTTGCGGGTCCAAAGTTTCACCCTGTCCGTCCATTTCACGTCAGTATTCATTATCAACAATAGAAGTCAATAGAAATACAATGGTGCATTTTGCAGAATTTTGCACTCGTGACAAAGAAAGGCAGCACCAACGACGGATATGCTGCTACTGACCTGGGACACCGGTATTAGGTTGATCAAGTACTGAACGTAATAACGTTATTCTTTGAAAAATTTCGTGTTACAAGTATCTTAACTTTCGAGTGAAGTGGTTGTGCTCTGATTAATTATGCAATCCAATGTTTTTATTATGAGTTGAGTCCTTGTTTACTAATTAAATTTTACGAAATTTGTGATTATTATTGAAATATTGTTTGGAATAAAATTAAAGCAAACAGTAATTGTTAATTATATCAGCATGGGCAGTCCATTGTTTGTTAAGTCGACCGTGTTAATTGACATAATAAAAGCAATCAACATGATTTGATCTAATTAAGGTAGAACTGTATGTACCAACGTTGATGATCAGAATATGAAACATTGGAAATCCTTGCAAGAGTGTGAAATTGCAGATGCATGAAATACTCATTTGTCAAAAAACCCGCTCTTTAAGATACAGTTTTACAGGACAAGAACCTTTAATATTTGTTTACCTACGAATAAATATTAATAAGGATATATAATTTGAGAACGATACTTTTGTATACGTTACATTCACTCACATATGTTGTTATCCTATTTCCTTGGTGGCAAAAGCGTAAATATCACGGAACGTAGTTTCATTCGTGTTTACCTCGATGTTGAATGGTGTGGAAGACAAGGAGCATGTTGTCTGGTATAGTCAAAGCAAAACGACATGAGGCATATTCTACCACCTTCACCTGTTACACTATCGCCACGACCACCATAGCCGGCGCGGCTAACCGCGCGGTCTAACGCGCTGCTTCCCGAGTGGGAAGGTGTGCCACTCCCCGGCACGAATCCGCCCGGGGGCTCTACCGGTGGGCCGAACCGCACAGTAACCCTGGGTTCGGTGTAAGGCGGCGTTGGGGTGGGTGGACTGCCGTCGCCTGAAAAATGGCTCTGAGCACTATCGGACTTAACTTCTGAGGTCATTAGTCCCCTAGAACTTAGAACCACTTAAACCTAACTAACCTAAGGACATCACACACATCCATGCCAAAGGCAGGATTCGAACCTGCGACCGTAGCGGTCGCGCGGTTCCAGACTGAAGCGCCTAGAATCGCTCCGCCACCTCGGCCGGCCTGTGGCGTGCTGTGGGATTGTGAACCACTGAGGGCTTCTCTGGGACAAAGCCTTTCCGTCGTTTCTAGGTCCCACGTTTAATACACACATACACACACACGCATGCACGCACGAGCGCGCGCGCGAACGACCACCATCACCGAAACTAAATCGCCATCGCGACGACAACTAATGTTATTTTACTGGAAAAGGCGAAACATTGATACTTACAATATTAATAGTTGCCTTTGGGTGGTAAGATCAGCTAATTTCTAAGGGAGCACAAAAAGCAGCCGTATGTGAGTGAATGAAAGGACAGAAATAAAAAGCAAGTTCATTGTAACGAAGTTAATTAATGATAAATGTTGTACTATTAGTTACTAAGGGACGAAACGCTATGTACTGACAAACAGTTTTGAACGCCAATTTTTTTAAGTTTGAAATGTAATTGATAATTCAGAAACAACAGCTGAATAGCTTTGTCCACCCGTGCATGTTGTATTATTACGAACTCTTTGTCATCGTTGCGCTGATGATTATATTAAACTGGATGTAGCTGCGTAATTTCCGCAAACCATTTTTCTTTTATTTACATGCCTCTGAATCACCTTACGTGAATTGGGGACATAAATATCTAATCTCTTCCATAAAGAATGTACTGGAAGAGAAACCTTGTATTCAAGGTGGTTTATTGTTTTGTACAATGACAAAGTTTCTAATAGGTATTACTGATGCCAGCGGTCGCACCAGTCTCAGATCACACGAGTAAACAGCAGTTAACACACAAACACAACGAGAAAATCTCTTTGCCAATGACTCGGACATAAACAATGTGTTTGTCTCATTGTGTTTGTGACTGAACTACTGTTTCCTCATGTGACCTGAAGAATGTCGATACCTATCATTTTCTTTTGAGATTTTGTGAACTGAGTCGGACAATAACAGACGTCTCCATCATGACTGAAATGTCGTTCTGTCAAGATAGGCCTCCTTTATTCCATTAACAACATTCTGATAGGACGTTCTCAGATGGCCAAGGTAAGGTACATGCGTAGCTTTCCTATGCAACGAGTAACAGCTATAAATGGTAATTAATGTCTGAGGATGCTTACTGACACGTTGAGATTGCCAACAGATTCAAGACTCACATCTGCAACACTCAGATACGTGAGAACATTGAAAAATGATTTATTGCAACATTTATTCTGATAAAAATTAGGTAACAAACATTTGCCTGCCTCTTACCCTCCCTCTTTCATAGACATGACATTTGAACTCTTTACAAATTGTGACCGACATGTTGATTTAGCGAAAATAAATTCTCACGGAGAGGGACATATTGTCCTCGTTGTTAACGAATCTTCACACTATCGCGGCGAAGTTGACTTACTGAAAAAAAATCGGCGTATAAAATAATACTGAAACTTGCTGGCAGCTTAAAGCAGTATGCCATATTGGGACTCGAACCCAGAATTTCGTTTGCATAATCATTACCTACTAAGTATCCAGGAACAACGCACGCGCACCTCACAGCTTCAATTCTGTTAATATTTCTCTCTCACTGTCCAAACTACCATTTTTATTTACGTTATCATGCAAAGAAGTTATAAAAATTCTATTTTCTGTTAATAAGTTAAATAGCAGCAAGCATCGGAGTACGACAAACTTGTAATCAGCAGTGATTTCAGTGACACTATTTTATTGTAAATCAAACGTTTACTAGAACTGACATAATTGTGACAGGAATGTCACACAGATTTTTTTTGTCATCAGTCTACTGACTGGCTTGATGCGGCCCGCCACGAATTCCTTTCCTGTGCTAACCTCTTCATCTCAGAGTAGCACTTGCAACCTACATCCTCAATTATTTGCTTGACGTATTCCAATCTCTGTCTTCCTCTACAGTTTTTACCCTCTACAGCTCCCTCTAGTACCATGGAATTCATTCCCTCATGTCTTAGAAGATGTCCTATCATCCTGTCCCTTCTCCTTATCAGTGTTTTCCACATATTCCTTTCCTCTCCGATTCTGCGTAGAACCTCCTCATTCCTTACCTTATCAGTCCACCAAATTTTATTCGTCTATAGCACCACATCTCAAATGCTTCGATTCTCTTCTGTTCCGGTTTTCCCACAGTCCACGTTTCACTACCATACAATGCTGTACTCCAGACGTACATCCTCAGAAATTTCTTCCTCAAATTAAGGCCGGTATTTGATATTAATAGACTTCTCTTGGCCAGAAATGCCTTTTTTGCCATAGCGAGTCTGCTTTTGATGCCCTCCTTGCTCCGCCCGTCATTGGTTATTTTACTGCCTAGGTAGCAGAATTCCTTTTTTCTGTAGCCTTGCTTCCATTATTAGCCGTAACGTCAGAATTGCCTCTCTCGTCCCTTTACTTTTCCTAAAGTCAAACTGCTCGTCACCTAGCGCATTCTCAATTTTCTTTTCCATTCTTCTGTATATTATTCTTGTGAGCAGCTTCGATGCATGAGCTGTTAAGGTGATTGTGCGATAATTCTCGCACTTGTCAGCTCTTACCGTCTTCGGAATTGTGTGGATGATGCTTTTCCGAAAGTCAGATGGTATATCGCCAGACTCATATATTCTACACACCAACGTGAATAGTCGTTTTGTTGCCACTTCCCCCAATGATTTTAGAAATTCTGATGGAATGTTATCTACCCCTTCTGCCTTATTTGACCGTAAGTCCTCCAAAGCTCTTTTAAATTACGATTCTAATACTGGCTCCCCTATCTCTTCTAAATCGACTCCTGTTTCTTCTTCTATCACATCAGACAAATCTTCACCCTCCTAGAGGCTTTCAATGTATTCTTTCCACCTATCTGCTCTCTCCTCTGCATTTAACAGTGGAATTCCCGTTGCACTCTTAATGTTACCACCGTTGCTCTTAATGTCACCAAAGGTTGTTTTGACTTTCCTGTATGCTGAGTCTGTCCTTCCGACAATCATATCTTTTTCGATGTCTTGACATTTTTCTGCAGCCATTTCGTCTTAGCTTCCCTGCACTTCCTATTTATTTCATTCCTCAGCGACTTGTATTTCTGTATTCCTGATTTTCCCGGAACATGTTTTTACTTCCTCCTTTCATCAATCAACTGAAGTATTTCTTCTGTTACCCATGGTTTCTTCGCAGCTACCTTCTTTGTACCTATGTTTTCCTTCCCAACATCTGTGATGGCCCTTTTTAGAGATGTCCATTCCTCTTCAACTGTACTGCCTACTGCGCTATTCTTTATTGCTGTATCTATAGCGTTAGAGAACTTCAAACGTATCTCGTCACTCCTTAGTACTTCCGTATCCCACTTATTTGCGTATTGATTCTTCCTGACTAATGTTTTGAACTTCAGCCTACTCTTCATCACTACTATATTGTAATCTGAGTCTGTATCTGCTCCTGGGTACGTCTTACAATCCAGTATCTGATTTCGGAATCTCTGTCTGACCATGACGTAATCTAATTGAAATCTTCCCGTATCTCCCGGCCTTTTCCAAGTATACCACCTCCTCTTGTGATTCTTGAACAGGGTATTCGCTATTACTAGCTGAAACTTGTTACAGAACTCAATTAGTCTTTCTCCTCTTTCATTCCTTGTCCCAAGCCCATATTCTCCTGTAACATTTTCTTCTACTCCTTCCCCTACAACTGCATTCCAGTCGCCCATGACTATTAGATTTTCGTCCCCCTTTACATACTGCATTACCCTTTCAATATCCTCATACACTTTCTCTATCTGTTCATCTTCAGCTTGCGACGTCGGCATGTATACCTGAACTATCGTTGTCGGTGTTGGTCTGCTGTCCATTCTGATTAGAACAACCCGGTCACTGAACTGTTCAGAGTGACACACTCACTGCCCTACCTTCCTATTCATAACGAATCCTACACCTGTTATACCATTTTCTGCTGCAGTTGATATCACCCGATGCTCATCTGACCAGAAATCCGTGTCTTCCTTCCACTTCACTTCACTGACCCCTACTATATCTAGATTGAGCCTTTGTATTTCCCTTTTCAGATTTTCTAGTTTCCCTACCACGTTCAAGCTTCTGACATTCCACGCCCCAACTCGTAGAACGTTATCCTTTCATTGATTATTCAATCTTTTTCTCATGGTAACCTCCCCCTTGGCAGTCCCCTCCCGGAGATCCGAATGGGGGACTATTCCGGAATCTTTTGCCAATGGAGAGATCATCATGACACTTCTTCAATTACAGGCCACATGTCCTGTGGATACACGTTACGTGTCTTTAATGCAGTGGTTTCCATTGCCTTCTGCATCCTCATGTCGTTGATCATTGCTGATTCTCCCGCCTTTAGGGGCAATTTCCCACCCCTAGGAAAAGAGAGTGCCCTGTACCTTTATCCGCTCCTCCGCCCTTTTTGACAAGGCCGTTGGCAGAATGAGGCTGACTTCATATGCCGGAAGTCTTCGGCCGCCAATGCTGATTAATTATCAAAATTTAGGCAGTGGCGGGGATCGAACCCGGGACCGAAGACGTTTTTGATTATGAATCAAAGACGTTACCCCTTGACCACTGATAAGCAAATATATTCTACTGTGGCCCCTGTTTTTTTTTTTTATTTCAGCGCTACAATTTACGTGCGGAATTTCCAGATTTCTTTACATATTCTATTATGTTAAGCCTTGGGATAGGACCGTAGAAATTTTATTCATTTAACTTCACTGGTTTACAGTGAGTAATTGCCGAGCGAAGTGAGGCAGTGGTTAGGACAACCGATTCGATTTCGGGGAGGCCGACGTTTAAATTCCTACCAGTCTATCTAGATTTAGGTCTTGAGCAGTTTCCCCAAATCACTTAAGACATATGTCAACATAATTCTTTTGAAGAGAACACTGCAGATTCCCCCCACATCCTTTTGCTAACTGAGCACGAATCTTTATATGATGATCTCGTTATTTATCTTTATATTTACGTTTGGTTCACAGAGACCTTGAAATCACCCAGAATTCTTATTTTCTGTCTTTCGTTTACTGTTAAACTGAATTATTACAGTGCACAATTCAATATCAAGGCACTGCCCGAGCTAGAGGGTGTTTGTAAAGCATTCGAAATTATTTTTTGTGTAGAAAATAGAAAAAAATGTGAGATTTTTACCTAGCATAGTCAACTACAACGTAGCACAAGAATGTCGCGCAAAATTATGGTACTTGTTCTGACCTAAAGAAGACGTGTGTGCATAATTAACTGAATAGGTATAGGTCGTCTTTACCGAACGAATTTCAGTTGCAAAAAATGAGTAATAGTTATTCTATCTACAAGATGAAGAGCACTGAAACTAGAAACAAAGGTTAAGAATTGTAATTCATTGGTACTATACCATATCACGCTGAACTAAAGATTCTAAATAGGACAAAAAGTACTGCGGGCGGGAGACGAGAACAACACATTTTATAAAACTAAACGTCTACAAAAATGCGTTAACAGAAAAGTATGTATATTTTCAAAGAACGTCTGTTTCTAGATTTTTTACGGCGTTCGGGATATTGCTGTGAATTTCTTAATCGCCAACCTGGATAGTCTTTCATCCTCACTGATGACGTGTTCATATTTCATGATGTGTGCGTTGCTACATTTGATAACAAATTCCCAGTTGCAACATAGTTCGGTACCGATTTCAAATGTTTCCTTTTCAAGTTTTGCCGCAAAATTTTGGCGCTAGTAGATTGGCAAAACAGAAGGTAAGCGTTCTATGTCCCGTCAATGTTGAGGTCTTTTAGAGAACGAGCACTAGTTCAACTATAGAAAAAGACTGTGGGAGTGTAACGGTCGTGGCTTATTGAAGAAGCATTCGCCTCGAATAATTTAGTGAAACTACATTAAATCTGCAGATGATTATGTGAACCTGTCTTAGTTGGAGTACAGGGTTTAACTGCTGCATCTCCACGTATGACGTCCGTTCCTAAGTTCTAAAGACAGCTATCTCTTGTAAACTTGAAAAGCAATTTTCAAGTAAAAGTAGCAATAAATTTCTTTTCCAGAATGAAGCAGCAGGGGACTTACCTGTCCTGTACGTTCATATAAACACAATTTACCCGACCTTTACAACAACCTGCATTTCTCGCTTCTCCGTCAATGCGTAAATTTATTTGCTTCCCAGCGTCTTTAGTCACGTACATTACAATTTTTCTTTGGCACTCGAAGTCAGAATATTGATCTGTCTAACGCAGATGAAGTGCACGGTTGATACGGTTATAATAGTTTAAAATTTTAATAATGAATGAAATACCTGTTAAAGATTTCTATGAAGTGCAGTGAATAGATTTAACATAAATATAATTAATGGGAGTAATGAGTTTGTGGTTCACTACAAAACGTATCAAATTTCTGAATTGAACGGATACAGCTACCTTTTTTTGTCGCTTGTTAATTTACGCACAGTATTTACTGTTTATTACGTGACTACCGGAATCCCCGCTCCGCTCGAACTGGATGTTGCAAATACAATTTGCTTGTTACAACAGGGCGACGAATATTCATTTTCATGTAGGCTCCAGAATCGTTAAGTTCCATGCTGCCACATTTTGCCTTCATTATATTGTCGAAAGACATTCAATAAGATTCTCTTTTTTGAAGAAGTAAATTCAGATGGAACTTCGTCTCTGAATCGGTCCTAAACCCATTAGCATTTGTTGATATTACCTGCCTGAAAATGTTTTTTTGAACCGCCGTGTAAGTGTCGATAGGATATCTTCAAAAACGCAATTTATATTTCAATAGAGATCATCTTTATTAGAGATTAGCAAACCCGGTAATGCTTCGGAATTGCTAAATATGTATGAGAATTGGATACACGTATAATCTCCTTCTCCCCCTCTCTGTCCACCTACTCTTCCCCCCTATATCTCCTCCTCCTTCTCTGAGCCCATCTTCTCTTCTTCTTCTATGTCCATTTCCTCTCCAGCCCTCTCTGCCATATCCTCTTCCCCCTCCCCCCCCCCCCCCCCCCCCCTCCCCAGCCCTCTCTGATTTTGAGTGTCGTTTATTGTTATTGCCAACGAATCCGTCACTGGGATTGAAAGTCGCTTAAAATGACTGGGTAAATCGGTTTGAATCACTGGTATGCGGCGTTTGAGATAGGTCTACTGCTGCAGGGTCCGTGAACCGAGCGAGGTGACGCAGTGGTTAGCACACTTGACTGGCATTCTGGAGGACGAAGGTCCAAATCCACGTGCGGCGATCGTGATTTAGATTTTCCGAATAACGTTTCATTCTTGTTTGTACGTACAAACAGTTCGGCTTACTGAGCTTGTTTGAGTTTTAAAATTAACTGGCTTCATCTTTATAGCCGCTGAGGATGTGTCGTGGATTACGAGCCGAAACGTTCAGGCACAGTAACATGCTTTAGACCACGGCCTAATGCCTATAAAACAGTAGTCACCGAGTATCCTTAAATATCGTCTGTGGCCTTATCATGTTGAAACCGAAATTAATTTCCTTTTAATTTTGCGATAACTAGGGCGTGCTGAAAAATAATGCAATGGCAGTGTGTAGCGCAGCTATGTCACTGCATGAGAAACATCACGAGTTTCGAATTCGAGGATTTCGTCCACGCATGGAGCGAGCACCCACCCCTTCAGCATAACAGTGTCACACCACGCACGGGTGGTGCGATATGGGCCCTAGGTTCACTGTCATCGATAATGCTCCATACAGTACCGGCTTGGCCCAATCCGATGATCGTCTGTTTCAAAACGTAAAGAACACCTCCGAGGACTTCACTTTCATAGTGATAAATCAAACATTCCACAGTGATGGTGTCAACGAAATGGTCTCTCGTTGGCAGAAATGAGTACGTCGCCAGGGTGACTACGTTGAGAAATAAATATGTAGACATGAAGAATAGAGATATTGAATGTTAATAACGTTTGTTTTATTTGAAAACCTGTAGGAATTTTCATATAAAAAATTGGAAGTGTTACTTTTCAGCACACCCTCATAATTGTGAAGGTTCCACAGAACGCTGAGTTCTCCAATTCCGCATTTAAAGCCGATCTCCCACCTGCTCGACGATCATAATATCCACCAATTCTACAGTAGCCGGTAGAACTAGTTGTTACGCAGTGGTACGCACCATTTAACGCTTAACAGCTTTGTATGTAACGTCATTATGTGCAGTATTATTTGCTATTGAAAAATGCTTAACACACTCGGCTTTTGTATTATTCCAATTTATTCAACCCCTGGTAAAGAAGATAAGTGTTCTGCCAACTAAGTTTGAATGGTGTGTCTTCTAAGTGGGGATTTAATGTGCTTGGAAGCACACAATCTTCAGCCGTAACTTTTAACCATAATACAAACTGTGATCTCTCTTCATGGTTGGTTTTGTTCATGTAAATCCAAAATGCGAATAACTTCGTCGTGTACCGGTACACAATATTTTCGCTTTCTCAAATACTCCCTACTATTCTGCGTTGCGTTCTCTTCATTTTCACTTGTGTGCTGCTTATTCAAGTTCAACAAAAAAATTTCACTTTTAAACTGATAAGAATATAAAAATTATCTTAATCTCTACGTGAACAGTGAAAGTGTCTGTAGAGAGAAAAAGGTCAGCTGTCCCACCCTCAGTTTTTTCAACTTCCGAAGCAGCCCATGAGAATCCTTTCGCGAAGCCCGAGACTGTCGTAAACGCACGCTGTTTTCAGTTCCGAAGCTGTATGACACGTATCTTATAACGGATGGCAGATATAATTGATTGGATTTCTATTCGTCCTCTCTGTATCCGATACTTTTGCAGAACGTAGCTAATAGTCGAATACTTTGGCGTCCACGGATCTACTGATCTATGAACAGAGATTTCCGACTCGAGCTCACGACCCGACTAAAAAGTTTTGATGTATCGACATTTACAAATGTATCGACATTTGTTGATAGTCTACCTAGGAACACGTGATGTTCCTTAGTCGGTACTTCCCTCTAGTGACTAATTTGTAAATAATTAGAGTTCTGAAAATTTAAGTGTTGTATAAAATATTAAAGCTATTTGGAATATATTCTTGATTCTTCAGTTACAGAGTGTTACAGCGAGTAAATTTTATGTATTTTCAAAACTAAGTATATGCTGTCCAGTCACGTTACGGTGACTACCTAAGAAAAGCCTGAGTACCGACCTTTTTCAGGGCGAGACGTGCAGGCAGAGCGTCAGCGAAGTTCTGGAAGGCACTGACAGGGATGCGGAGCCATGCCGACGCAATTATCGTGGCCAGTTGCGCCAGCATTGATTCTCGACTGGATTTACGTCCGAGGAGTCTGGTGGTCAGGCGAATACGGTTAACTCATCCTGGTGCCCGTTTTCAAGAAGAGACGTCGAACAGATGTGCGGAACTACAGACCTATATCTCTAACATCGATCAGTTGTAGACTTTGTATAATGACTTTTCCGGCGGCTAGAAATCTACTCTGTAGGAATCAGCATGGGTTTCGAAAAAGACGATCGTGTAAAACCCAGCTCGCGCTATTCGTCAACGAGACTCAGAGGACCGTAGACATGGGTTCCCAGGTGGATGCCGTCTTTCTTGACTTCCGCAAGGCGTTTGATACAGTTCCCCACAGTCGTTTAATGAACAAAGTAAGAGCATATTGACTATCAGACCAATTGTGTGATTGGATTGAAGAGTTCCTAGATAGCAGAACGCAGCATGTCATTCCCAATGGAGAGAAGTCTTCCGAAATAAGAGTGATTTCAGGTGTCCCGTAGGGGAGTGTCGTAGGACCGTTGCTATTCACAATATACATAAATAACCTTGTGGATAACATCGGAAGTTCACTGAGGCTTTTTGCGGATGATGCTGTAGTATATCGAGAGGTTTTAACAGTGGAAAATTGTACTGAAATGCAGGATCTGCAACGAATTGACGCATGGTGCTGGGAATAGCAATTGAATCTCAATGTGGACAAGTGTAATGTGCTGCGAATACACAGAAAGAAAGATCCTTTATCATTTAGCTACAATATAGCAGGTCAGCAACTGGAAGCAGTTATTCCGTAAATTATCTGGGAGTAGGAATTAGGAGTGATTTAAAATGGAATGACCATATAAAATTAATCGGCAGTAAAGCAGATGCCAGACTGAGATTCATTGGAAGAATCCTAAGGAAATGCAGTCTGAAAACAAAGGAAGTAGGTTACAGTACGCTTGTTCGCCCACTTCTTGAATACTGCTCACCGGTGTGGCATCCATACCAGATAGGGTTGATAGAAGATATAGAGAAGATCCAACGAAAAGCAGCGCGCTTCGTTACAGGATCATTTAGTAATCGCGAAAGTGTTACGGACATGATAGATAAACTCCAGTGGAAGACTCTGCAAGAGAGACGCTCAGTAGCTCGGTACGGGCTTTTGTCAAAGTTTCGAGAACATACCTTCACTGAGGAGTCAAGCAGTATATTGCTGCCTCCCACATACATCTCGAGAAGAGACCATGAGAATAAGATCAGAGAGATTAGAACCCACACAGAAGCATACCGACAATCTTTTTTTCCACAAACAGTACGAGACTCGAATGGAAGGGAGAACCGAAAGAGGTACTCAAAGTACCCTCCTCCACACACCGTCAGGTGGCTTACGGAGTATGGATGTAGATGTAGAAACACGCATGTACACTACCAGCTGTGTGACACGTTGCATTGCCCTGCCAGTAGGTGCCATCGTGCCAGTGAAAAATAAACTGCATCTAGGGGTGGACGTGGTCCCCAAGGATATGAGCATACTTGTGTTGATGCATTGTTCTTTCCAGAATGACGATATCACTCAGGGAATGCCACGAAACCATTCCCCAGACCATTTCTCTCGTTCCTGGGTGCAGGGAATTTGATTTCAGACGTTTCACAGCATATACACGTGAACGGCCATCTGTCCGATGGAGCACAAAACGTAATCTATCTGAAAAGGATACCTGCCGCCATTTAGTGGCCGTCCAGGTGTGGTACAGTCGTCAGATGTCCTGTCTTCGTTGCCGATGAACAGCCTTCTGCGTGGGTGCATGAAACAGGCACCTGCTGCGAAGGTCCATATACAGCAACGTTTGCTGAACAGTCGTTGAGGGGACACTATTTTAGCCGAATGGTCCATCTGGGCCGTCAGTCGCTCGACAGTCGGTACCTCTATCTGCCCGTACTCATTTCTGCAACTGTCATTCACTCCTGTCATCTGTGGCCCGTGGTGCACCGCAGTTGCCTCGGCCACCGTCGTGCATAGCACCATTTTGCCATGCACGGTATACTTTAACCACGGCGGCACGCGAGCAGTTTACAGACTTACAAGGGGAGGCCGCCAATTGTGAAATTCAGATTCGATTCATACTGCGCATAATAAAAGCTCATGGCCAGAGGTGTAATGTGGCAAAGCACCAATATGCACTTCTCAGCCGTTGTCGAGAAAATCGACAATTAAAAGAAACCGTTGCGGTGAAATACTCTCTACGATTAATAGTTTGCTACAGCGTCGTGGCGCAGCGGTAAGCGCTCGAGTTCGTATTCCGAAGGTCGCCGGATCGAATCTCACACCATGCAACTTTTTTTTATTATTTGCTTTTTGTAATTCAAATGTACACACACACACACACACACACACACACACACACACACACACACACACACACACACACCCGGCAATCAGTTGCAACAATTATGCATATAATAAGTTGTTGAAAGTCGTTTGTCGTGGAAAAATAAAACTTGAAATAAAACACAATATCACAAATAATATTCAAGTGGATACAATTTATTGATAAGTTCGGTGTACACTCACACATAATTAACAATTAGTGACCAGAAGTAGCTGGAGTATCGCACGAACCAGAGTGATAGTTGTCATAGAAACATGGAAAGCAGAAAACAGCACGACATCGAGCACACCTGATAAACGATGCGTTTTTACAAGAACAATTGTTTTTTAAATTATCTGTTGGGAAACACACCTGATTGACATTCTGAAAAATTGTTCTATCGTTCGTCAGGTTTGATGCATACCACGCGTATCGTATCATATCGGCAAAAATCGGAGAAGACAATTGGTGGTGGGCGATGGATTGGAGATATATATATATATATATATATATATAATGTCTGTGTGTGAATAATATGAATAATAATAATACATTTGAATTACAAAAAAAAAATAGTTGCATGGCGCGAGATTCGATCCGGCGACCTTCGGATTATGAACCCGAGCGCTTACCGCTGCGCCACGACGCTGTAGCAAACTATTAGTCGTAGAGAGTATTTCACCGCAACAGTTTCTTTTAACTGTAGATTTTCTCAACAACGGCTGAGAAGTGCATATTGGTGCTTTGCCACATTTCACCTCTGGCCATGAGCTTTTATTATGCACAGTATGAATCGAATCTGAATTTCACAGCTGGCGGCCTCCCCTTGTTAGCCGTTCGGAAATACTTCCACCCTTGGCCCGAAAGCCAATAATCGTGTCCTTTTGGACGTCAGAGAAATCGCCCCATTTCCACATTACAACAGCAGCACTGTTTTTACGTCCCCCCATTCCCACCGCCCGCTCCGCGTACCCCCCCCCCCCCCCCCCTCACCTCCACCCATCCCCACCCCCCCCCTCCCGACACGTTTTATGTACCCTCGACAGACAGAATGGAAACACTGGTAGAAGCCGACCTCGGGGAAGATCAGTTTGGATTTCGTAGAAATATTGGAACACGTGAGGCAATACTGACCCTACGACTTATCTTAGAAGCTAGATTAAGGAAAGGCAAACCTACGTTCCTAGCATTTGTAGACTTAGAGAAAGCGTTTGACAATGTTGACTGGAATACTCACTTTCAAATTCTAAAGGTGGCAGGGGTGAACTACGGGGAGCGAAAGGCTATTTACAATTTGTACAGAAACCAGATGGCAGTTATAAGAGTTGAGGTGCACGAAAGTGAAGCAGTGGTTGGGAAGGGAGTGAGACAGGGTTGTAACCTGTCCCCGATGTTATTCAATCTGTATATTGAGCAAGCAGTAAAGGAAACAAAAGAAAAATTCGGAGTAGGTATTAAAATCCATGGAGAAGAAATAAAAACTTTGAGGTTCGCCGACGACATTGTAATTCTGTTAGAAACAGCAAAGGACTTGGAAGAGCAGTTGAACGGGATGGATAGTGTCTTGAAAGGGGGATATAAGAGAACAGCAACAAAAGCAAAACGAGGATAATGGACTGCAGTCGAATTAAATCGGGTGATGCTGCGGGAATTAGGTTAGGAAATGAGACACTTACAGTAGTAAAGGAGTTTTGCTATTTGGGGAGCAAAATAACTGATGATGGTCGAAGTAGAGAGGATATAAAATGAAGACTGGCAATGGCAAGGAAAGCGTTTCTGAAAAAGAGAAATTTGTTAACATCGAGTATAGATTCAAGTGTCAGGAAGTCGTTTCTGAAAGTACTTCATGGAGTGTAGCCATGTATGGAAGTGAAACATGGACGATAACTAGTTTGGACAAGAAGAGAATAGAAGCTTTCGAAATGTGGTGCTACAGAAGAATGCTGAAGATTAGATGGGTAGATCATATAACTAATGATGAGGTATTGAATAGGATTCGGGAGTAGAGGAGCTTGTGGCACAACTTGACTAGAAGAAGGGATCGGTTGGTAGGACATGTTCTGAGGCATCAAGGGATCACTAATTAGGTATTGGAGGGCAGCGTGGAGGGTAAGAATCGTAGAGGGAGACCAACAGATGAATACACTAAACAGATACAGAAGGATGTAGGTTGCAGTAGGTACTGGGAGATGAAGAAGCTTGCACAGGATAGAGTAGCATGGAGAGCTGCATCAAACCAGTCTCACGACTGAAGACCACAACAACAACCACGACAGACACGTTTTACATACCCTCGACGTGTGACTGATCCGTGTTTAACGTGTAGTATACAATCTTATATCTTGAAACAGGAGAAGGCCTTTTGCCATGGAACTGAATTTCGCAGTTAACTGAGTTTCGTTAATGTCTAAATAATTTTACCTGTCTTGAAAATACATTTTTTCCAGTTTCCAATAACTTAAGTCTAAAAATGTACTGAAATTGTAACCATTTTTTGATTGAAACTTTTGCTTTATTTGATTTTACTTTCTGATTACAACTATAGTGGAGTAATAATTTAACAGTCGAGTAAATACGGCGTTGATAAGATGTTCTCTATTGCAACGCTATTAAATTTTAATATTTGTTCTTAGGTACATAACCGTTTTGTACCTTGGAACATGTTTACACATTTGGGAAAATCTTAACTTTCCAGAGTAGTTTTTGTAATTTCAGAAAAAGACTGCAATACATAAAAAGCGGATGCTATCATTTAAAAATGAAATAAGGAAATACATTACGGTAAACGCGCATCGCGGTGTAGCTTGCTCTAAGGTTTCGAGAGGGTGCGTTTCTGGATGAGGTATCGAATATATTGCTTCCCCCTACTTATATCTCCAGAGGAGATCACGAATGTAAAATTAGAGAGATTCGAGCGCGCACGGAGGCTTTCCGGCAGTCGTTCTTCCCGCGAACCATATGCGACTGGAATAGGAAAAGGAGATAACGACAGTGGCACGTAAAGTGCCCTCCGCCATACACCGTTGGGTGCCTTGCGGAGTATAAATGTAGATGTAGATGTCTGTTACAGGGCTAGGTAGAGGCGAAAGTCTGATTAGTGTTTCAAGGCGCAGTACTCTCCCCTACGATTAGTTTTACAAGTCTGTGATTCTAGTATAAAATCAGCCAGCTCTATCACCGCGTACTAGTTTTCAATCTTCGTAAGAGGTAGATTCGTATGTTTCTGGCAGTACTGTGTCTTCTTTGTGTTGCCAAATTTGTTTCCTACAAAGATCTTGGTATTGGGTGTGAGACAGAGAGAGAGAGAGAGAGAGAGAGAGAGAGAGAGAGAGAGAGAGAGAGAGAAAGAAAGAAATGGATTAATATACATCAACGGACTATTTTGTACAGGCCGGCCGAAGTGGCCGTGCGGTTAAAGGCGCTGCAGTCTGGAACCGCAAGACCGCTACGGTCGCAGGTTCGAATCCTGCCTCGGGCATGGATGTTTGTGATGTCCTTAGGTTAGTTAGGTTTAACTAGTTCTAAGTTCTAGGGGACTAATGACCTCAGCAGTTGAGTCCCATAGTGCCTAGAGCCATTTGAACCAGCCATATTTTGTACAGTTTCTTTTCTCTTCTGTTGCAGGTACGTATGGCGCAGTTATGAATAATACTCTTACCCCGACCCCGGACGATCGTGCAAGGTAGCGTGATGCAAACCATTTCGTAAGAAGCGAACGTCGTTATTTAATGCGCCAATATTCAGAGAAGCCATTTACTTCGTTCCACGGTTTTATGTGGTTCATTGTGTAGCTATGATACGTGCTTGTCGTCTCATGCGGTCATGTGTACTTTGTATGCCAGTATGGTTTATGCCTTTTCTCTTTCCGTTCGCGGCTGATGCCGGGAAGAAAGTCTGTATCTACATTTGTTTATATGCGCGACTTTTTTCTAATTTTATGGTCGTGGTCACTGGGCGAGTTATGAAGTGGAGGAAGTAATACGTATTCGAACAAAATCTATCGGAATTTTGAGGACCTTCCGCGGTACAGGAGCTCCCCCTAGGTGAGTGGTCAGCCATGTAGGGGACTCGGGTTCGAAACCTGATACTGCCAGGGATTTTTTCTTGGTGCGTACTCAGCCCCTTGATGCCAGTTGAGGCGCTGCGTGACTAATTAATATCGGTACCAGGTCTGCTTACCCGAAAAAGTCCGGGAGAGTTGTGTGCTGACTCCACGCCCTTACATACTGCATCTCGACGACGCTCTTGGCCGGGAATGACGTGGCAGTCGGTTGGGCAAAATTGACCTGTCTGTGGCCAGAACGGTGACGATGTCGCTGTGACTAAATAAAGGTGCGCATGCTCTCCTTTGAACCTGCCGTATCTCTTCCGTTACTCCAGCTTGGTTGCGAGGCCCATGCCGTCAAAGAATGCCCAGTAGTTAGTCGAACGAATCATTTATAGGTGACCTCTGTTACAGATGGATTACACTTAAATAGATTACCTCCGTATATTTGTCTGGTATCTTCCTTCTCCACTAACAGATGTATGTGAAGTTCCACAATAAATCCTTCCAGACACTTCATGCTTGATGGTTGTGGCTTATTGTTGATCGGCTAGTCAAATTATCAGTCTTTTCGCCTATTACGTAAATTACGGTACGAACAGGACATCAGTTTCAATTACGTATTACTTCTAATAAACAGATCAAAAGAAGTTTTGCATGTCCTGCATATCTCCGAATATTTGTGGGCTTCGATTCAAGGGGAGCAGTGAAATAAAGAACAAACCACCCGAAAGTAAAAAAGAACAACTTTGTTCTGAAATAGAAACAAAATAAAGACAGTGTGTTCAAAATGCACCTCCGTTGTATGAGAATCTTATGTTGGGTAACATTCGGGTACCGTGTTGCTGCATTCTGTGCGCTATATATAGCACAAAAAAGCTTTTCTTGGATGAATGTCTACGGCTGTTGCGTATTTTGAAGAAACGTATTCGCGCCATAGCTGTACTGTTGTATATTTTTTCTCCACCCGTTTGTTATAATAATTATGTTTGTAGGAGAAAACTGTAAGGCTCAGAAAGAGACGGATATAAAATACACACCGGCTCATGGACAATGGGGGGGAACTGAAGAAAAGTGTTTTAAAACCGTAGTACTGACACAGTGTACATCAATGGATTAAAAGTAAATTTTTGTCAAATACGACACAACCAAGTGTGGAACACGCATTACAGGAGAATAAATTTATTTACTTCCGTCTATTATCACAAAATGTTAAGTTCTCAGACGGTCGATTTCGGTCAGCAGTGACCAGACCATCTTGAGATATTTTTTAAAAAGCCTGTCCTAATATAGTGGAGCCACAGTGGCATCGTCAAAAGATAAAGTCTGAGGGCCTAACATTTTATGATCATACACGGATATAAGGAAATTTATTATGCACTTTCCTGATCACTGTTCAATTCGTTACTATGTCGCAGCGTGTCATAAGAGCCTGTGTGAACACAATCCATTTAAATGTGCTGTGCATTAACACAAGTACAGTTATGTATACTCGGTGAGAACTTCGCACTTGATAACTGACACGTCATAATATTCAAAGAAACAAATATTAAGCGATCGTCACAGAGATCATTTGAAACAAATACGAGTGTGAATACCTGCAAGATTACAAATATTCGCTGTTCTAGTGAAAGACTGCAGTTACAAAAATTTAGTAATGATATGGCGTCCATTCTTTGAAAAAACTACATAGATGCTTAATCTGATATAATGTGATAAATTATGACGATCTTAGTATTGCAGGAATTAAATAGGAACCATTTATGTGAAGTAAACACTATGGAGGCAGTCAATCTGGAAGATCGCAATGGAATTGCACTTTCGAAACTTTATGCTATGTGATAAATTGTGGATGAGGTTACTGGTGTGTATGTTGATCCACAGAAGCAGTAACATTACGAAAAACAATAAAAAGAGACGTACAGAGCCGCGCGGGATTAGCCGGGCGGTCTAGGGCAACGCATCATGGAGTGGGCGGCTGGTCCCAGCGGAGGTTCGGGTCCTCCCTCGGGCATGGGTGTGTGTGTTGGCCCGTAGGATAATTTAGATTAAGTAGTGTGTAAGCTTAGGGACTGATGACCTTAGCAGTAAAGTCCCATAAGATTTTAAAAAAGAAAAAGAGACGTACAGAACATGTATTTGTGATAGACAGATTACTCTCTGCTAACGAATAAGGAGACTGCCTATGCTGCCTTCATTGCCTCACATGTAAACCAAATACTCTTAACAGCTAGATAGATACATTCAGTCGTATGAGCACTTGTCTATATGTGCTAAACCGAGATCATTCTGTAGGTCTTTTACCGTCGGCTATTGATTCCCACACGAGAGCCAAGTATTACATTAATACTAGTTGACTCTCATTTCATAACTTTGAAGCTGAACAGGATTAATTGTTTATTATAAATAGATGTTCTCCGCGCCTCTTTTCAGCCTTTTTCGTACTTCTGTTGCCTCTGGCGACCTATACACATCAGTAACCTCATCTGCAATTTATCATAGTGTCATGTTTCGCAAATCCTACTCCATTACAATCCTCTAGATTGACTCCTTGCCCACTGTTTAGTTCAGACAGATACATCCTACCTAATTCTTACACACACACTATATATATATATATATATATATATATATATATATATATATTCAGAGAATGGGCGCCATGTCATTACTATATTTTTGTTACTGTAATCTTTGAATAGACCAGAGAATATTTGCAGCCTTGTAGATATTCACACTTTGTTTCAAATTATTTCTTTGAGGATATCTTAATGTTTGTACCTTTGAAAATTATAATGTGTAAGTTATTAAGTGTGAAGTTCTCACCGAGTCCGCCCCTCGTGGTCTCGCGGTAGTGTTCTCGCTTCCAGAGCACGGGGTCCCGGGTTCGATTCCCGGCGGAGTCAGGGATTTTTCCTGCCTCGAGATGACTGGGTGTTGTTGTGTCGTCTTCATCATTCCCATTACGGTCGGAGGTAGGCAACGGCAAACCACCTCCATTAGCACCTTGCCTAGTAAGGCGGTGCAGGTCTCCCGCATCGTTCCCCTACGCTCTGTAAAGAAGCATGGGACTTCATTTAATTTTCTCACCGAGTATTCATAACTGTAGTGGTGTTGATGCACAGTGCGTTTATATGGATTATGTTCGTACAGGCTTTTATGACAGTTACGAATGTTCTACAGTCGATTGCGTCGTGTTCGAGAAAAATGTATTTTTCAACCATTGACGTGAACTGTATAAGTACTAAGGTTTTAAAAATATTTTTTTAACTTCCCCCAATTGTCCACGTGCCTGTATATACCTGGTGGTTACAATTAAAATTTCCCTATTTAACACATTCTAGTACGAAAACTATTTATGGTACGAGTACCAAGTTCGATTGCATTAATGTGTGGAGTATATGATGCATGATTTCCATGCGTCACAGCGCCACTGTGTAGTTTCAACAATGGCCACAAAACAAGTGCCGTGATCAGTCACCGTAATTCATAGTCTCACACACCTGACCAGTCGCAGTGCACTTGTTGACGTGTCAACATGAGCTTGGACAAAAGGTGCAGAACATTATTTGTCAAGCTCTGTTATCAAAATAACAGTAATTCTGTAGCTACACTTGCAGAATATCACCAGCTGAAAGGACTACGAAAGGGTCGTCTCTCTCTCTCTCTCTCTCTCTCTCTCTCTCCACCTGCTGTACGGACAATGATGAAGTTCAAATCAACGGGAGAACTGGGCGCCGCTCCGGGAATAGGTCGATGACCGGTTCGACCACAGGTGGTCGATGGAGCAGCTGTCGCTACGGCAGACATCGCTGCGCGCAGTTCCCGATCGTCAGGCAGTATACGTGCTGTGTCACGACAGTTGAACATCCCGCGGTCCACTGTATAGAAAGTGCTTCGAACCATTCACAAATGGTATCCGTACAAGATCCGTATCGTACAGTAGCTTACCCCACAGGACGCACAACGACACGTTGATTTCGCTCTCCACTTTCTCGCAAAGATTGAAGTAGACTACGGTTGGCCCTGGGCCATCCTACGGATAGACGAAGCTCATTTTTCTCTGACGGGTGAGGTGAACGAGTGTGGGGATCTTAACCTCCAGTCACTGTGCATGAAGTTCCTTCGTATGGTGAACGTGTCACCGTATGGTTCTTCACGGCTATGTTCGTCATTGGTCCATTCCTTTTTGAACAGTGTGGCACTTAAGGACCAAAGTCGTGCAGTGCGACTGGCCAGCGTTACTGCGGTATGGTCCGCCAGCATGTATCCATCCTACTGGAGGGACACGCATGAACTCAACAGTTATCATGCAAGATGGGGCTCCACCGCACATCGCTCGTGAAGTTCACCTGCTTCTCCGAAACACATGCGAAAACGATCGCATTATCAGCCAATCGTTTCCAGATGCTTGGCCGGCACGATCAACTGATCTCACACCCTGTGATTTCTGTTGTGGGGCTACCCGAAGGACAGGGTTTACCAGGGGAACATTCACACATGCGTTGATCTGAAGCGCAGCATGTCAAGAGAGGTAGCCACATACCTACAGACACGCTTCCTTCCGCTGTGCAGAATGCAATCCTGCGCTTTCAGATTCTTCTGGACACTGATGGGCACCATATTGAGCCACTTTTGCAGCAATAATGGTACAGGTATGTAATGTTATGATGTACCATAGCAGCACATTCAGAGTGTTTCGATTGAAATGATTCTGCATTGTTTCTCTTCCCGATTTCATTGACACTAATGCTACCAAGTTTGGTACTCGTGCGGTAATTACTTTCCGTGTTATAACGTGTTAAATATGGAAAGTTTAATTTTAACCACCCTGTATTTTACACTACTGGCCATTAAAATTGCTACACCGAGAAGAAATGTAGATGATAAAATGGTATACATTGGACAAATATATTATACTAGAACTGACATGTGATTACATTTTCACGCAATTTGGGTGCATAGATCCTGAGAAATCAGTACCCAAAATAACCACCTCTGGCCGTAATAACGGCCTTGATACGCCTGGGCATTCAGTCAAACAGAGCTTGGATGGCGTGTACAGGTACAGCTGCCCATGCAGCTTCAAGACGATGCCACAGTTCATCAAGAGTAGTGACTGGCGTATTGTGACGAGCCAGTTGCTCGGCCACCATTGACCAGACGTTTTCAATTGGTGAGAGATCTGGAGAATGTGCTGGCCATGGCAGCAGAAGAACATTTTCTGTATCCAGAAAGACCCGTACAGGACCTGCAACATGCGATCGTGCATTATCCTGCTGGAATGTAGGGTTTCGCAGGGATCGAACGAAGGATAGAGCCATGGGTCGTAACACATCTGAAATGTAACGTCCACTGTTCAAAGTGCCGTCAATGCGAACAAGAGGTGATCGAGACCTGTAATCAGTGGCACCCGACACCATCACGCCTGGTGATACACCAGTATGGCGATGACCAATACACGCTTCCAATATGCGTTCACCGCGATGTCGTCAAACACGGATGCGACCATCATAATGCTGTAAACAGAACCTGGATTCATCCGAAAAAATGATGTTTTGCCATTCGCGCACCCAGGTTCGTCGTTGAGTACACCATCGCAGGCGCTCCTGTCTGTGATGCAGCGTCAAGGGTAACCGCAGCCATAGTCTCCGGGCTGATAGTCCATGCTGCTGCAAACGTCGTCGAACTGTTCGTGCATATGGTTGTTGTCTTGCAAACGCCCCAATCTGTTGACTCAGGGATCGAGACGTGGCTGCACGATCCGTTACAGCCATGCGGATAAGATGCCTGTCATCTCGACTGCTAGTGATACGAGGCCGTTGGGATCCAGCACGGCGTTCCGTATTACCCTCCTGAACCCACCGATTCCATATTCTGCTAACGGTCATTGGATCTCGACCAACGCGAGCAGCAATGTCGCGATACGATAAACCGCAATCGCGATAGGCTACAATCCGACCTTTATCAAAGTCGGAAACGTGATGGTAGGCATTACTCCTCCTTACACGAGGCATGACAACAACGTTTCACCAGGCAACGCCGGTCAACTGCTGTTTGTGTACGAGAAATGCGTTGGAAACTTTCCTCATGTCAGCACGTTGTAGGTGTCGCCACCGGTGGCAAACTTGTGTGAATGCTCTGAATAGCTAATCATTTGCATATGACAGCATCTTCTTCCTGTCGGTTAAATTTCGCGTCTCTAGCACATCTTCGTGGTGTAGCAATTTTAATGTCCAGTAGTGTGTATTTGTCTCTCTTGTAACGTATAGTTTTCTCATGTGAAGCTGGTTGTTAGAACTCAAACCGGTAGAGAATAAACGTTCATTTTTACATTTGATGACGCAAATATATAACAGTCTTGACTCCTCTTCGGCATGCAACCCACAAGGCGGTCGAAAGGTCGTCCGCTCAAGACTGTCCCACTCCTCGAAGGTTGCGTTGGTGACGTCATCCGATGTGTGTGGAGGATTCCTGTGATAACACATTATAACTTGCAACTGGTACCCAAGCTCAGTGACGCAAATAAAAGCAAATTGAGTTACACCGCAGACCAGAGGAGTGCTGATTTGGTAATTATACTGCCAATTGAAGTAGCAAGCAGTATCGTTATTGAACATTGAGAAAATCCAGTGAGCTGGTGGATGGGGTTCATTCAGTGTGCGATTTTGTTGCACATATTTGTTTGTTTATCCTATTGCGCTGCGTTCTCAGTTCCGCTTGTGGTCTTTCTGATGTAATAATGATTGAAGTACCTCGCATCCTAATTAGCGGATAATTCGGGATGCACTGTATATTACAAAATCAATTGCAACAAATGAATGTGCTCAATAAACTAGTCCTGGATGATATTTGATGGTTTCTGGTGACTGACTGAAATACATTGCAACAAATTAGTCGCTTATGAAAAAACGAGCAATCTGTCCCAAGCTAGCCGGCCGAAGTGGCCGTGCGGTTAAAGGCGCTGCAGTATGGAACCGCAAGACCGCTACGGTCGCAGGTTCGAATCCTGCCTCGGGCATGGATGTTTGTGATGTCCTTAGGTTAGTTAGGTTTAACTAGTTCTAAGTTCTAGGGGACTAATGACCGCAGCAGTTGAGTCCCATAGTGCTCAGAGCCATTTGAACCATTTGTCCCATGCTTGCTGACAGGCTTTTGGCGTGCCAGAATTAACGTGAACTGGGAGTTTCTCTATTACAAATGTCCGTTTAAAGTAGGAAGACTGGCGTTAACAAATCGAAGGTACTTCAGGAAATTCGAAAAAGATCGTACGGAGGGGGTGTTGGGAGGAGCAAAGGAGCCTTTCAGTGGTGGCACCATCAGGATGAGTCGGCCTCCGCCTGGGACGCTCTTAGTTGTGGTGCATGTGTTAGGGAGGGAGTGAGACCGTTTTTGCGCGTTATGTCGTGCGATGTGGGACATAATTTTCCGAAGTTTGGCCCCTAAAAATTGTGCGTAGCGATGCGTCAGTTGGGATCTAATTTCTCCGTGTCTTTGTATAGTTGGACTACAAAGTAATGCATTACGCTCATAGAGGGTTCCGCGACTGAGACTTAACTCGTGTGAGGTCACTAAAACGTAATTTATAACGATAGATGGCTCGAGTTGTGACTTAAGGATTTCTTGCGAGCATATGCGTGTCTGAGGATTGTATCGTATCATGAAATTTTGCTGACAGTCGTTTGGGCAGTATCATTTTGTTGAGTAAACTGTATATTATATAGCCTTTAATGACAACGAATGGAAGAATTAATAGACAAGTTTAAAATACTCCTGAAAATAATTTATAATGTGACTCCAATAATATACAACGAACACGTGCAAATTTTTGCGATTTATCGACAGTCATAGAAGCAAATGGTGAATTTTCTGTTTACGGCAGCTGAAAATAAAGGTTGGGTGCGACGAAGGAAAATTAGTGTTTAACGACTCGTTGACATCGAGGTCATTAGCGATGGAGCTCACACTCCGATTAAGGAAGGATGTCGAAGGAAATAGGCTTTGCCCTTTCGAAAGAATCGAAGGTGTTTGCCATAAGCGATTTAGGGGACTCAGGGAAAACTTAAATCTGGATGTGCGGACACGATTGAGAGCGCCTAGAAATACACACAACAGTGAAAATTACGTTCATTGTTTTTGGTAAATTAAATATGTTTCTCAGAATTAAACTTCAGAAGTAACTGAAATATTTACAGTCATCATGTATTATCAGTTTTGACCAACGACATTGAGACATTCACTTCGAAAGTGAAAACTGACTGTTGCTCAGTTACCTTCTTTTCTTCTCAATCCGTACATTGGCCGGCAGCAATTCTCGTTCGTCATTTTCAATATCTTTCGGAATTCTACTTAGTACATCAGACAGACAAAGGAATATCTGCAGTTGACAACTTACTCTGAACTGAATTACTAATGTCCCTCCTCCTGCATTCGTCTCAGGAATTTTTCCTTCCATTAATTTCACAGTGGAGGGGCAATGTGTGCATAAGCGTCCAACCAACCTGTTCCTCCGGTCATTGATAATCCCCCACAACAGTCTGTTCTCTCGTATGTTCTTGAAGACGTCTCCACTGGCCATGTTATCTGCCCATGAAAACTGTCTTGTCCACCACCATGTTTCGAAAGTCTGTAGTCTTTTCCGTTTGCCGATGTCACCAGCCCCCTTTTTTTTTTTTTTCTTGTGCATTTCTCATGGCATGGTATACCATTCTCGTGTATTCTACTACCCACTCAGTTGTTATACTATCCAGGTACTTAAAGCTGGTGGCTTGCTTCAGATTCTCTCCATCTAGAAGTACGTTTGCTACTATAGGCACTTTCCTACATTTGTTTTCTTTTGATTTAATTTCATATTATATCTTTCTGAAAACATTCTTGCTCATGCTTTCTGTGGCCTTTTGGAGACTGTTTTCAGATTCAGCTGACACTACTTCATCATCTGTTCCAATATCAGTAAACCCACGTCTGAATGAAAATAATCTGTAGCAAGTCACCAGCTTTAAGTTCATGGGCAGTAAAATAACAGAGGGCCGTAGATCGTACTAGAAGATTAAATGCAAAATGGGGAGATAAATGCTGAGAATTACTAGGGAAAAAACGGGAATTCAAACCAGAGAACAGATAAGAATGTAAGATATAATTATGACTGTTATGTAAATGAAATGATGCTGGTTAGTTCCTGTTGTCAGGAGAATCGATGTTATATGGACGAAGGAAGTTCTTTGTTGCTTTTCAGAAAATAAGATAAGGTCTAGAAGGTGGCTTAATGGAAGATGGGTAGGTGATATCAAGAGATTGCGGGACAACATGTGAGCGTGTAGCTGAAGTGGTAATTAATGCTAGAGTCTAGAGCAGAGCAGCCCTATGTCCAACAGTGGATGTCAAATGGCTGATGGCTATATTCTCTAGTATATCTACATTCATCTAGATTTATCTGCTTCGATGAAAAGTTGTGGTTTGTTATGGAATTACGTGTGCTATAATGCTAGCGTATCACCTTCAAATCATTTCGGGCAAAATAGCAGGCATGAAATAGAGGTGGCGATTTAACAGTTAGGGGGCTCCAGCGACTGAGTTCTTTAGATTTAATGTGGTTGTTTTAATGTCACTATTAGGGGACATTGTCACAGATAACAGGTGTGTAAACATTACATCCCAAGATTTATATTCCATTTAACATCGCTGATAGCTTTCTCTGCATAAAAAAAAAAAAAAATCCGTACTGGTATCTCAGGTTCTCAGAATATTGCTTCTGTTACTGACTGTGAAGTCAGAATTGCTTAGGCAGGTACCTTCACAATTTCTGAAGTCAGTTGCATCGAAGTCCACGATCTCAGTTGGTAATGTCTGTTCTTGTGTAGATTATTGTAGTCGGTACGAATCGTCCATTACTTGACGCATTTATCTGCCTGCCTTTTCCTAGGTAGTGCTACCACAGTTTTTTAAACTAAATTATTGATTTTGAATAAGACATTCAATAATGTTCTAGCTTCTGTGCCGCGCGGGGTAACCGTGAGGTCAGGGGCGCCCTTACCACAAATTTCCAATTTCTAGCTTCTATATTTATCATTTATTTCACAAAGTACGAAGTAATCTCGTCACCTTTTATGCCCTGTTTAATTTCTATGCCCTTCTTTTCCATTTTGAGATACAATTTCAGCTTTCATTTCCACCATTACCGCTTATCACTGCTTTCACTCTGCCTCCCGACGTTTTGGGCTTATCAGTGCGTATAATGCGTGCGTGTGTGTGTGTGTGTGTGTGTGTGTGTGTGTGTGTGTGTGTGTGTCAGACAGAGAGAGAGAGAGAGAGAGACCGAGGGGGGGGGGGGGTGCGATGACCTAGGCGCCAGGTGTAGAGCGCTTATAGCACCTGCAGGTAACTACATTAGCTAAGCGAGTCTTGCGTACGTCCATTTGAATAGTTAATTGCATTAGATGGCGGCTCCTCATGCAGATGGCGGAATACAGCCGCAGTGTTTGCAGGAAGCGCCGCTCACAATGTCGCCTGTTCCCACATAATGGCAGCTTTTCACGAAGCGTGTCGTGACACGTTCTCACCGTTGTCTGTTTGCTGCTGCCTGCCTCTGACGTCGGTATTAACCACACTTGCTTTCGGCGCCATCCAAAACGAAAAACCCGGAGTCAGCAACGTAAAATACGGAACTACACTCCTGGAAATTGAAATAAGAACACCGTGAATTCATTGTCCCAGGAAGGGGAAACTTTATTGACACATTCCTGGGGTCAGATACATCACATGATCACACTGACAGAACCACAGGCACATAGACACAGGCAACAGAGCATGCACAATGACAGCACTAGTACAGTGTATATCCACCTTTCGCAGCAATGCAGGCTGCTATTCTCCCATGGAGACGATCGTAGAGATGCTGGATGTAGTCCTGTGGAACGGCTTGCCATGCCATTTCCACCTGGCGCCTCAGTTGGACCAGTGTTCGTGCTGGACGTGCAGACCGCGTGAGACGACGCTTCATCCAGTCCCAAACATGCTCAATGGGGGACAGATCCGGAGATCTTGCTGTCCAGAGTAGTTGACTTACACCTTCTAGAGCACGTTGGGTGGCACGGGATACATGCAGACGTGCATTGTCCTGTTGGAACAGCAAGTTCCCGTGCCGGTCTAGGAATGGTAGAACGATGGGTTCGATGACGGTTTGGATGTACCGTGCACTATTCAGTGTCCCCTCGACGATCACCAGTGGTGTACGGCCAGTGTAGGAGATCGCTCCCCACACCATGATGCCGGGTGTTGGCCCTGTGTGCCTCGGTCGTATGCAGTCCTGATTGTGGCGCTCACCTGCACGGCGCCAAACACGCATACGACCATCATTGGCACCAAGGCAGAAGCGACTCTCATCGCTGAAGACGACACGTCTCCATTCGTCCCTCCATTCACGCCTGTCGCGACACCACTGGAGGCGGGCTGCACGATGTTGGGGCGTGAGCGGAAGACGGCCTAACGGTGTGCGGGACCGTAGCCCAGCTTCATGGAGACGGTTGCGAATGGTCCTCGCCGATACCGCAGGAGCAACAGTGTCCCTAATTTGCTGGGAAGTGGCGGTGCGGTTTCCTTCGGCACTGCGTAGGATCCTATGGTCTTGGCGTGCATCCGTGCGTCGCTGCGGTCCGGTCCCAGGTCGACGGGCACGTGCACCTTCCGCCGACCACTGGCGACAACATCGATGTACTGTGGAGACCTCACGCCCCACGTGTTGAGCAATTCGGCGGTACGTCCACCCGGCCTCCCGGATGCCCACTATACGCCCTCGCTCAAAGTCCGTCAACTGCACATACGGTTCACGTCCACGCTGTCGCGGCATGCTACCAGTGTTAAAGACTGCGATGGAGCTCCGTATGCCACGGCAAACTGGCTGACACTGACGGCGGCGGTGCACAAATGCTGCGCAGCTAGCGCCATTCGACGGCCAACACCGCGGTTCCTGGTGTGTCCGCTGTGCCGTGCGTGTGATCATTACTTGTACAGCCCTCTCGCAGTGTCCGGAGCAAGTATGGTGGGTCTGACACACCGGTGTTAATGTGTTCTTTTTTCCATTTCCAGGAGTGTAGTTTCCGAGAACTGAAATGACAGGTGAACGTTTTGCCATAAAGCAAATGCTACGATGTAGAGAAATAAAAAGCGGAAACATACTAGCAATAAGAACAGAAATATTCCTCTTTAATAAATGAGCTACATATTATGTGGATCACCTTTCTCTTTAATTTGAAAAAAGCTTTTCTTTTTGTTGCACAATGAATGATCAGCATCGTGTGCAAAGATTCTATTATATCAGTAAACCCCTTACTCTTAAAGGAATCAAAGTCGTATTTATAAACTGAGCCCCGATGACCAGCGAAGACTTGTCTGGAGACGCCCCGGACAGTTGTGGGATACTGACCTGACTGTCACTCGCCGTTCGGCCCGACATCTGGAGTCGTGGTCGGGGATGCCATTTCTTTTTGTAGTAGGACCGCTTTCGTTGTCATCCGCGCCACCGTTACAGGTCAACGATACATCGACGATATTGTAGCCCCGTTTTGTTACCCTTCATGGCAAGGCATCCTGGGCGTAAATTTTACAAAGATAATCCCCGCCCGCACATGGTGAGAGTTTCTACTGCTTGTATTGGTGTTTGCCAAACCCTGCCTTGTCTCAGGCAGCCAGTGTCTTAAGAAACTACACTACTGACCATTAAAATTGCTACATCACTAAGATGACGCGCTACAAACGCGAAATTTAACCGACAGGAAGAAGATGCTGAAACATGCAAATGATTAACTTTTCAGAGCATTCACACAAGGCTGGCGCCGGTGGCGACACCTACAACGTGCTGACATGAGGAATGTTTCCAACCGATTTCTCATACACAAACAGCAGTTGACCGGCGTTGCCTGTTGAAACGTTGTTGTGATGCCTCGTGTAAGGAGGAGTAATGCCTACCATCACGTTTCCAACTTTGATAAAGGTCGGATTGTAGCCTACCGCGATTGCGGTTTATCGTATCGCGACATTGCTGCTCGCATTGGTCGAGATCCAATGACTGTTAGCAGAATACGGAATCGGTGGGTTCAGGAGGGTAATACGGAACGCCGTGCTGGATCCCAACGGCCTCGTATCACTAGCAGGAGAGATGACAGGCATCTCATGCACACGGCTGTAACGGATCGTGCAGCCACGTCTCGATCCCTGAGTCAGCAGATGGGGATGTTTGCAAGACAACAACCACGTGCACGAACAGTTAGACGACGTTTGCAGCAGCTTGGACTATCAGCTGCGAGACGATGGCTGCGGTTTCACTTGACGCTGCATCACAGACAGGAGCGCGTGCGATGGTGTACTCAACGACGAATCTGGGTGCACGAATGGCAAAACGTCATTTTTTCGGATGAATCCAGGTTCTGTTTACAGCATCATGATGGTCGCATCCGTGTTTGACGACATCGCGGTGAACGCACATTGGAAGCATAAATTCGTCATCGCCATACTGGCGTATCACCCGGCGTGATGGTATGGGGTGCCATTGGTTACTCGTCTCAATCACCTATTGTTCGCATTGACGGCACTTTGAACAGTGGACATTACATTTCAGATGTGCTACGACCCGTGGCTATAGCCTTCAATCGATCCCTGCGAAACCCTACATTCCAGCAGGATAATGCACGACCTCATGTTGCTGGTCCTGTACAGCCCTTTCTGGATACAGAAAATGTTCGACTGCTGCCCTGGCCAGCAAATTCTCAAGATCTCTCAGCAATTGAAAACGTCTGGTCAATGGTGGCCGAGCAACTGGCTCGTCACAATACGCCAGTCACTACTCTTGATGAACTGTGGTATCGTCTTGAAGCTGCATGGGCAGCTGTACCTGTACACGCCATCCAAGCTCTGTTTGAATCAATGCCCAGGCGTATCAAGGCCGTTATTACGGCCAGAGGTGGTTGTTCTGGGTACTGATTTCTCAGGATCTATGCCCCCAAATTGCGTGAAAATGTAATAACAAGTCAGTTCTAGTATAATATATTTGTCCAATGAATACCCGTTTATCATCTGCCTGTCTTCTTGGTGTAGCAATTTTAATGGCCAGTAGTGTAAACTAGTAGCTAAGAACGTAGCTTACCTGCGACATACACTTTCTCTCCGATAACAGAAATTTGTGACACAACTGGAGTAATGGTGCGTTTAAGCTGCACTCTCGATGCTCGCACAGCGCTGGTACGGCCAGGCGATGATGTATCGAGTTGTGTTTCGAGCAGCGACCCTCGCCGTACGTATTGAAACTTGGCGCTGATTGTACGAGGAGCGTTTGAAAAGTCCGTGAAAAGTCCGAGAGATGGCACCACCGGCACTTATCGAGGTAATGTTTAGTTAGTAGCAATTTCGGAAAGAACTCACACCAAGTTTGAGCCATATTCGCGTATTTCTTTGCGTTTGGCATTCGTGCGAATCATGGAAGTCGAGTGATTGTCAAAAAATGGACGAAAAAGAATTTCGTATGGTGATTAAACATTACTTTACGTAAGGCAAAACGCCTCAGAAGACTAAAGAGAAGCTTGATAAACATTATTTTGACTCTGCACCTTCGATTAGAACAGTTTATAAGTGGTGTCAAAATTTTCGGAGTGGCCATATGGGCACAAGTGATGCTGAACGTTCTGGACGCCCTGTGGAGGTTACGACTCCAGAAATCATTGATAAAATCCATGATATGGTGATGGATGACATAAGAGTTAAGGTGCGTGAGATTGCTAGTGCTGTGGGCATCTCGAATCAACGGGTACATAATATTTGGACATGAGAAAGCTATCCGCAAGATGGGTTCCGCGATTGCTCACGCTTGACCAAAAACGGAATCGTGTGATGTGTTACAAGGATGGTCTGCTGCTGTTCAGGAAGAATCCGCAGGGCTTTAAGCGTCGTTTCGTCACTGTGGATGAAGCATGGATACATTAGTGTCCTCCTGAGACCGAGCCACAATCTAAACAATGGGTTACCAAGGGAGAATCTGCACCAAAAAAAGGCGGAGACCATTCCTTCGGCCGGAAAGGTTATGGCGACTGTCTTTTGGAATTCGCAAGGGATAATTCTTATAGACTATCTGGAAAGGCGTAAAACTACTACAGGCACATATTATTCATCGTTATTGGACCGTTTGAAAACCGAGCTGCAAGAAATACGCCGGCGATTGGACGGCAAAAAAGTCCTTTTCCATAACGACAATGCACCAGCACACACCTTAGCAGTTGTGGTCTCAAAATTAATGGAAATAGGATTCCAACTCGTTTCACATCCCCCCTGTTCTCCAGACTTGGCTGCCTCGGACTACTATTTGTTCCTCAGTTTGAAGAAATGGCTGGCAGGACAAAGATTGTATTCATACGCGGAGGTGATTGCATCAACTAATAGCTATTTTGCAGACTTGGACAATTCCTATTAGCCGGCCGTGGTGGCCGAGCGGTTCAAGGCACTTCAGTCCGGAACCTCGCGACTGGTACAGTCGCAGGTTCGAACCTGCCTCGGGCATTGATGTGTGCGATGTCCTTAGGTTAGTTAGGTTTAAGTAGTTTTAAGTTCTAGGGGACTGCTGACCTCTGATGTTGAGTCCCATAGAGCTCAGAGCCATTTGAAGCAATTCCTGTTATTCGGAAGGGAGCAACAAATTAGAACAGCGTGGGACGAAGAGTATAAGGCTAAAAGGAGACTGTCGAAAAATAAAAATTGTTTACCCCGACTTTTCAAACGCCCCTCGTCTGTTTTCAAGTCACTGTAGCCGATTCGCAAACTGATCGCGGGAAAAATAATGCCTCTGCAGTTGTCTAATTTTGAATCAGGTCGCAAAGGAATTAATGACATTAGCTGCCAGTGAGCATTGATTTTAATGGTTGGGGAAGGTTGAAAATTTGTGACGGTCTGGGATTCCAACTTGGGGCTACTTCCCGTTGATTCTCTAGTTCCCTTCACACATCCCGAAGACCACGTTACCCCGCTGGGCTTTCCATCGTGCCGATTGACCCATATATACTTCCCAGGTCGTGTTTGCACCTTCTTTGTCAGGCTGTATGGAGGAAGTCATCCGTGATCTGCACGATAAGATAATGCGCGCTGCCGACATTGCCGTTCGCCGCTGGACAGACCCCGTTCGCAGCTGGCCAGTTCCTTGGTGGAGCACGGCCATTGCCACTGCTATCTGTTATGGTCGACGCGCATTGCGACATCTTAAGCAGCATTCGTGCACCGCCGGTCTTATTACCTTTAAACGTCTTCGCGCCAAAGCCCGCCACCTAAATAAAACAGACCAAGCGGGTGTGTTGAGAACGCTTTGTGTCCTCTCTAGGGTCTCCTATCCCTTCGTCACGGGCGTGGGCTACTCTCCGCACACTCAAAGGTTGTCAGCGGCAGTCTTTGATTCCGGGTCTTGCCCTTCCAGGTGTCCTTTGTACAGACCCATCAGCTCTCACGGAACACATCCCGCGATCCATTTTGCGACGGCATCCGGGTCACCCTCCTATCCAGCTGCCTTCCTTCTCCGGTAACAGCGGGCTGAAGCTTCCCGCATATATCTTACAACTTGTCAGGCGTAATCCTATAATGAACCTGTTACTGAATGGCATCTTCTTCTGATCTTTTCATCTTCCCAAAATTCAGCTCCTGGACCTGATTCTATCCACAACCAACTGCTTCAGTATCTCACACCCCGGCGATGGCAGTATCTTCTCCAAGTGTTTAACTGTATTTGGCTCCAAGGCATTGGGCCTCACAATGGAGAGCTAATATTGTGGATCCCGTCCTCAAGCTTGGCAAGTACCCGTCGTACCTTGGTAGTTACCAGCCAAACAGCCTGACCAGTGTCCCCTACAAGTTACTAGAACAGATGGTGGCTCTTTGGCTCAGTTAGGTCCGTGAGTCTCAGGATCTTTTTTCTCCTTACCAGTGCGGCTTTCGGGAGGGATGATCTCCAATCGATCATCTGTTTAGATTGGAAACTGCAGTTCAGCAGGCCTTTTCTCAGTGCCGCCATCTTGTCGCAGTTTTCTTCGATCTCCGTAAGGCCTAATACACATCCTCCTTACATTCCATCAGTGGGGTCTGCATGCCCCCCCCCCCCCCCCTCCCGATTTTTATTCGCCAGTTCCTGTCCCATCAGTCGTTTAGAGTCTGGGTTGGAATTGTTCTCAGCTCTCCGTGGACTCAGCAGAATCGGGTTCCACAGGACTCCGTATTAAGTGTCCTTTTTTTCTCATCGCTATTAATGGACTTGTGGCCTCTGCTGGACCGTTGGTCACGGCTGCTGTGTACATGGATGATTTCTGTAGTTGGGCTAGTTACCACACGGTGGCTTCTGCAGAACGACAGTTCCAAGGTGCCATCCGGCGCGCTTGCACGTGGACAGTCTCATACGGTTTTCAATGTTCTCCCCGTAAGTCGAGGGTGGTACATTTCTACTGTTGTAATACGGTCCATCCTGATCTCTCGCTCTACCTCAGCGCCTAGCACATGAGTATGGTCCGCCAGTTATGTTTCTAGGGTCTTCTTTTGACAACAAGTTTTCTTGGTTGCCACATATCCGATATTTGAAGGTTGGCTGGTTTCGTGAACTCTGTGTCCTTTGCTTCCTTGCCATACCTCTTGGGGCACAGATCGTTCAACTCTGAAGTTTATTGATCAGCTGCCACGTCCTCTTGGACTTGGTTCACCATCGTATCCGTTTAGCCACCGGTGCCTTTCGCACCAACCCTGCTCTTCCCCTCCTTGTCCTCTTCCCCACGTTCTAACCCCCCCCCCCCCCACCCCTCCTCCTCGGTTGGTTCCTCAGCCCCACATTCGGACGGATTTCTTTCGGACCGCTTTCGATTATGGAGAACAGCTTCAAGCCAGTCTTCAGACGAAAGACTAGAACAACGTCTGATGCAACATTCCGCTCATTTATGTGTGAGCGTCGCTCGTGTAATCAGTCCACTGCACCACATAGTGTTGCAGATTATTGTCTGAAGCACAATATTTCAAGTAACAGCTTCAGAAATTGTAGCTGGCTGTCAGTATTACCTTTATTTGCAACCCTTCTCCATAGCTGTGGTCGAAAAGACACTCGACCCGGAGGTAGCTAGTTCGGATCCTAGTGGTGGAAGAAATTTTCACCGCCAATATTAGACCGCCAAAGGAGGGATAGGTGGAGGCTTAAAGGTCGCCATCAAAAGGCTTTGCACCGAAGTCTTCGATTAAATTCAAAACCGATCTCGTGAAATCAGGGCATGTGAGACTGTATATGATGAATCGTATTAACTGTGATCCGTGTTGATTGTGATCAGTCCGATAGATGGGTACGGAAGCCAGCTGGTCCCCTTTTGTGTTATTCGAGAGAACTAAGTGCTTCATCCTTACCCTTCTCCCATCTAACAGTATAAACATCACAGCACATCATACACACGTTCATTAAAGTCACCTACATTCATCAGATATACTTAACGAATAATTCTCCTACATCACGTGGAAAGTGGTCTTTGTTCGTGAAGGAAGAAAACCCTTTCTGTCGATGAGTTTGAAACTATCACTCGAGGCCTGCCACCCAAAATAGAATCTAGTTCAAGAGGCAAAAGTCTCGTTTACACTATAATACAGCATATAATCTAATGCATACTGAATTATCATCATATTATCTGCTCTGCTATAATCTTTCACAAAGTTCAGAAACTTTATTGGGAACGTTTGTGTTTGTTTAAAATGCTCCTGCTTTGAGGTCTCTGTCTGCTGAGCCAGGTAAGAACGACTGTGTAAAATTTTATCTTCCTTTCCTACGCCACGCCTTGAAAGAGTTCTCCCAATTGCATAAGGTATGGTCGTCGCTGTAAGTCATGTTATGCACAAGATAATGGAAACGTGACATTTTCTGCAATGTCGCCCTTTCGATTATATTTGATCGTTGTGGGTCATTTCACAATAACCCTACTATTTTATTACTGAGAATCACTTAAAGCAGTCAGTTACTTTCTAGATTTTCAAACTTTCATTGATTCCCTTGTACGGTTTAGATGTTCTCATATTCGTCACTCCCCCCAGGGCCCCCCTGCGGGTTCGGGGGTTAGAATAGGCCCGCGGTATTCCTGCCTGTCGTAAGAGGCGACTAAAAGGAGTCTAAAATGTTTCGGCCTTATGTGATGGTCCCCTCTCGGGTTTGACCTCTATCTTTCTAAGTTATTCTGAAGAGCGAGCCAATTGGGGAAGGACGCCTTACATGGTGCACTGTATCCGTCGTGCATTGAGACCTTTAGCCGGCTTCTTCGTCGTTGCAATCGTGTCCCGCTCGTTTTCCATCTCTTGGGCGAGCATACGTCCCTGGGTGCGATTACCACGCTGCACTCTGCAGTGTTGCTTTTAACTGCGACGACGACCTTGATCATTTCTGCACCGAAGATCCAGCACGGTAGCCAGTCAGTTGTGGTGGGGCCGCCATGTACCCTGTTGGTTGTAGCCCCCTGACAACACAAGGATCGCTCTACTGATGCCTGCGCCGTTAACTCCCCACGTATGCCAAGGAGTAGATGCCCATCTGCCTGGGGCATCAGGACTCCCGGCAATGGCCATCCTGCCAGGTGGCTATTGCTGCGGCTGGGTGGCGCCCGTGGGGAGGGCCCTTGGTCGGAGTAGGTGGCATCAGGGCGGATGACCCGCAATGAAGCGTGGTACATCATCTCTCGCTGGCGGCCAGCCCCCAGCAGTCTCTAAGCGTTCGAGGGCTCATTTTAAAGCTAACATTTATGACCCCAAATCATTCCCATCCCTGGCCACACCATGGGAGGAACGAAAGGCAATGAATGACAGTGACGTGTATTCGCCCAGGTATCTCGTCTGTACCAGAGCTGATGGGGACTCGTTTCTATCCGTGAAGCCTCAGTTCTTTGTAGAGCATTTAGAGGACAAGTTTGGGGAGGTGGAGGGCTTGTCCAAAATGCGCTCTGGGTCAGTTTTGATAAAAACGGCATCCTCTGCCCAGTCACGCAGGTTACTTGCTTGTGACAAGTTGGGGGATGTTAACGCTACCATCACCCCACATAAGAGTTTAAATATGGTCCATGGTGTTATTTTCCATAGGGACCTCCTTTTGCAGTCTGATGAAGAGCTGCGAGCCAATTTAGAGCGCCGAGGTGTACATTTCGTCCGGCGTGTTCATCGGGGTCCAAGGGACAATCAGGTAGCTACCGGTGCCTTCATCTTGGCCTTCGAAGGTGATACCTTACCAGAGAAGGTCAAGGTGATGGTCTACCGGTGTGACGTCAAACCCTATATCCCTCCCCCGATGCGGTGCTTTAAGTGCTGGAAGTTCGGTCACATGTACTCTCGCTGTACTTCTAGCCTCACATGTCGAGATTGTGGACGCCCATCTCATCCCGATACTCCATGTGCTCCGCCTCCCGTCTGTGTCAACTGTGGAGAGCCTCATTCCCCTTGCTCGCCAGACTGCAGTATCTTACAGAAAGGACGCAAAATCATGGAATATAAGACCCTGGACTGACTGACTTACACCGAGGCTAAGCAGAAATTTGAACGGCTACATCCTGTGCACATGATGTCATCTTATGCCTCCACTGTCACTCCTGCTCTAGCTCCTTCAGCTGCAAGATATACAGTCAGCTCTCAGAGTCACAGGACCTCACCTGCCCCCTTGACGATGGGGGCCCCTTCTCCCGCTGTTGCTCCCACACCATCTACCTCGGGAGCAGCACCCACTAAACCACCGGGGACACCAGTCCCCACTTCTAAGCAGGAGAAGCGTAAGCCTTCTTCGGCTTCTCTCGCTCGGAAGCTATCCCTTGGGTCACTCCCTTCCCAGGTTCCTACCAGCGGCACAGCAGACACTAACCAGTGGTTGAAGAAGCCACAGGTCGCTGGTCGACGGGCTTCGCGATCCTCGTCGGTCCCAGAGACTGACTCCAATAAGCCCTCTCAACAACGGCAACCAAAGGAACAGCGAGAGAAAACGACTTTGAAGACACGTAAGTCCAAGACACCTGCGGTGGCACCTACTCCACCGCTACCTAAAAGCTCTGCGTCTGAGGATGAGGTGGAGATCCTTGCGTCCGCTGAGGACCTCGATCTCGCCGATCCCTCAGACGCAATGGAGTCCACTTGCACGGGTGCTCCATCAGAGGCAGCAGGTGACCCAGCGGCGTAATCTGCCTTCCCAGTCCCGTCACGCCTTTCTCCGCAATGGACAATACCATCCTCCAGTGGAACTGCAGCGGTTTCTTCCACCATCTAGCTGAGCTCCGCCAACTTATCAGCCTTCACCCTTTCTTCTGCATTGCTCTTCAGGAAACTTGGTTTCCAGCAATGCGAACCCCCGCCCTCCGTGGCTATCGGGGTTATTATAAGAACCGGGCAGCATATGAAAGGGTGTCTGGTGGCGTCTGCCTCTATGTCCTTCACACTCTGCACAGCGAGTCTGTCCCTCTCGAAACACCTTTAGAGGCTGTCGCTGTTCGGGTGTGGACGCCACAGGCTGTTACCGTCTGCAGTCTTCACCTTCCACCGGATGGTGATGTCTCGCAGCATGTCCTGGCTGCGCTGATAGCCCAATTGCCGCCACCTTTCTTGCTATTGGGCGACTTCAACGCCCATAATCCTCTGTGGGGTGGGTCAGTGGCAACAGGTCGAGGCGCCACCGTTGAGCATTTATTGTCGCAGCTCGATCTCTCGATTTTAAATGATGGTGCCTTCACACACTCCAGTGTGGCGCATGGCACATACTCCGCCATTGACCTTTCAATCTGTAGCCCTGGCCTCTTACCATCTGTCCAATGGAGTGTGCATGACGACCCGTGTGGTAGTGACCACTTTCCGATATTTCTGTCACTACCACAGCATCACTCTTCTGGGCGCCCTAGCAGATGGGCTATGAATAAGGCTGACTGGGACTTGTTCTCCTCCACTGCCGCTCTTGAGCCTCTCTCTACTGATGACATTGATGCGGTGGTTCAATCGGTCACCACCGGCATCGTTACTGCCGCCGAATCTGCCATTCCCCGCTCCTCTGGGTCCCCTCGGCGGCGGACTGTGCCTTGGTGGTCGCCTGCGATCGCTGCAGCGATTACAGATCGCCGGATGGCGCTACAGCGTCACAAGCGACATCCCTGCATTGAACACCTGATCACCTTCAAACGGCTGCGTGCGCGGGCCCGCCGCCTTATCCGCCAAAGCAAGCAGGAGTGCTGGGAGCGGTATGTGTCCACCATTGGCCTCCATGTCACTCCATCGCAGGTCTGGACCAAGATTCGACGCGTCTACGGCTATCGGACACCTATCAGCGTCCCTGCGCTCTCACTGAATGGAGCAGTTTGTACTGACTCCGACGTCATTGCAAACCACTTAGCTGAGCATTTTGCTATGAGTTCCGCTTCTGCGGATTACCCCCAGGCCTTCCGCTCCATTAAAGAGCGGATGGAACGTCGGAGCCTTTCTTTTCGCACCCACACTTCTGAATCCTACAACGCTCCATTCAGTGAGTGGGAATTTCACAGTGCCCTTGCCGCTTGCCCTGATACCGCTCCCGGGCCAGATAGCATCCACTATCAGATGCTGAAACACCTTTCAGTGGACTGCAAGCGACGCCTCCTCGACCTGTACAACCGTCTCTGGGTCGATGGTGAGTTTCCGTCGCAATGGCGAGAGAGCATTGTCATCCCCGTTTTGAAACCGGGCAAGAGCCCTTTGGAGGCGGACAGCTACCGCCCCATTAGCCTCACCAACGTTCTTTGCAAGCTTCTCGAACGGATGGTGAGCCGGCGCTTGCATTGGGTACTGGAGTCTCGGGGACTCCTGGCTCCGTCTCAGGGTGGGTTCCGTAAAGGCCGCTCCGCCGCCGACAATCTGGTGAGCCTGGAGTCGGCCATCCGTACTGCCTTTGCCCGCCGTCAGCACCTGGTCGCTGTCTTTTTCGACATGCGGAAGGCGTACGATACGACATGGCGTCATCACATCCTTTCTACGCTTCATGGATGGGGTCTTCGGGGCCCTCTGCCGATCTTTATCCGCAATTTCCTGTCGTATCGTACCTTCCGCGTGCAAGTCGCAGCCTCATATAGTTCCTCCCACGTCCAGGAGAACGGCGTGCCACAGGGTTCTGTTTTAAGTGTCTGCCTGTTTTTAATAGCCATTAACGGGCTCGCTGCGGCCTTGGGAAATTCTGTCTCCGCTTCCCTGTATGCTGACGACTTCTGCCTATACTACAGCTCTATTGGCATTGCAGCTGCTGAACGTCAGCTACAGGGCGCAATCCGCAAGGCGCAGTCTTGGGCTGCAGCGCATGGTTTTCAGTTTTCGGCTGCCAAGACCCGCATTGTGCATTTCTGCCGGCGCCGAACGGTCCATCCTGAGCCGCGGCTTTCTCTTGACAACGAACTTTTTGCTGTGGTGGAGACCCACAGGTTTTTGGGGGTGGTTTTCGATGCCCGGTTGACTTGGCTGCCTCATATCCGGCAGCTTAAACAGACGTGTTGGCGGCATCTAAACGCTCTGAGATGCTTGAGCCACACCCGCTGGGCTGCCGACCGATCTACCCTGTTGCGGCTCTACCAGGCGTTAATCCAGTCCCGTCTGGATTATGGGAGCCTGGCTTACGGCTCAGCATCCCCATCTGGTTTTCACTGTTCCACCTCCTTTCCGGGCCACTTTGCATACACCCCCATGGTGTGTTCCTCGCCCTTGCCTTCGGCTCGACTTGGCACAGGGCCCGAAGGACTCAGTCCCTCCAGAGGCCTTCCGCCGCCGCTTTTATTCCATCCTGGCCACATATCAGGGCTCTGGCATTGTTTACACTGACGGTTCGATGGTTGCTAGTCGTGTTGGGTATGCGCTCACTCTAGGGGACCATTCCGAACAACGTTCCTTGCAGGATGGCTGCAGCGTTTACACTGCTGAGCTGGTCGCCATCTTTCGTGCCCTAGAGTATATCCGCTCCTGCTCAGGTGAGTCCTTGGTTATCTGTAGCGATTCCCTGAGCAGTTTACGAGCTCTCGACCAGTGTTTCCCTCGTTCTCGTCTGGTGGTGGCTATCCAAGAGTCCCTGCATACTCTTGCCCGTTGCGGCCGCTCTGTGGTCTTTGTGTGGACCCCCGGTCATGTCGGTATCCCGGGCAATGAACATGTTGACCGCCTGGCGAGTAAACCATCTCTGGATGTTGGCTTCCCAAAGACTCATTTGCGGGCAGTCCTCCGCCGAAAAGTTTTTGCGCTTTGGGACGCTGAATGGCGCGATCGGATCACGCCCAATAAACTCTGTGCCATTAAGGAGACGACGACTGTGTGGCGGTCATCCATGCGAGCCAACCGCAGGGACTCAGTCATCCTTTGTCGGCTCCGCGTTGGCCGCTCCCGGCTGACACACGGTTATTTACTGCGCCGGGAGGACCCTCCTCTATGTCGCTGCGGGGCGGCTTTGACAGTGGCCCACATTTTGTTGGCCTGCCCCCTTTTAGCTGTGGTCAGGCAAGGCAGACATTTGCGCTGCCTGATACGCTCTCTGCCCTTTTATCTGATGACCCTGTTATGGCTGGCTTAGTTTTACGTTTTATTCGGGCAGGGGTTTTTTATCGTTTACTCTGAGTGTTTGTTCTGTTCTTTTGTGTTGATTCTGGCCATTGGCCTACGATTGTACGCTGAGTTTTTAATGTGTTCTCGGTAGTTGGCTTTTCCTTTTTACCTCTATGGTCGGCCAACCACAGTCACACTCTGTGTGATTTTAATTTGTTTTGTCTGATCTCTGTAGGAGTATTTCTTGTCCTGTGTCACCTGACGTCTTTCCTGCTGTTCGTTTTTATTCTCTTTGGGTGGTTTTAATTTTTTGGAAAAAGGGACCGATGACCGTCGCAGTCTGGTCCCTTTAATCCCCCAAACCAACCAATCCCCCCAGGGGGTCCACAACTTTGTGGATACGTGCATAGCTAGCAATGGACCCCGAGCTAATGTGGCCTTCCTTCCTTTCCGGACTGCATACCTTCCCTTTCCGCATCCTTCCCCATCCCCCATCTTCGCCTCCCCCCTCACCTCCGCCTCTTTCCTTCCCTTTCTCCCCCTCTGGTAGTATGTTTTGTGTATACGTCCGGAGACGGACGCTCGAAACTGTAACAAATTCTTTGCTTTTTTCGCTTGCAAGTCTTCGTCCTTCCTTTGTCCTTCTCTTTTCCTTACCTCTTCTCTTTGCCCTTTTCTCCGCTGCGGCGTTTGAGACCTCTTTTCTATCCTTTCCCTTTCTCTTTTTTCCTCCCTGTGCGTGTCTGAATGCCGACCCACGCATTTCCATGTGTAGCCGGTGACGGGGTAACGCGTAATTCCCCGCCCCAGGTAGACAGGTAGGACACGTACGTACCCTCTGGTAACGGCCAGGCCCAGGGAGGGGTGATTACCCGAGCTGATACCTTCCGAAAGTGCCGATTGGTCCCTCCGTCTGTTTGTCGGGAGGTGTGACCTGAGGTGTGAACAATCATCTAAGGCGGGAGTGCCCTCAGACAGTGCCCCCACAAGGAAGGAGCGCGCCATCGGAGACGCCGGTAATCATGGGGGATACTTTCGCAATGGTTTCCTCATCTTCTACTATGTCAGTTCACAAGCGTAAGTTCAATGAGTCTCAGCCACAGACAGTCCTTCCATCATTGCCACAGTTCCTTGTTGTTTCTCGGTCTGATGAAGGTCACGACTTCTCCACGATCAACCCTTTCATTATTCAGAAAGGTGTTGATGCAATTGCAGGTCCTGTAAAGTCTTGTTCCAGATTACGAAATGGCACCTTGTTGTTAGAAACAGTCAGTGCCCTCCAGGCACAAAAATTGCTGCGTACTTCACTGCTACACACCTTCCCTGTCCGGGTGAAACCGCACCGTACTTTAAATTCATCACGTGGGGTCGTTTATACACGCTCCCTCGACGGATTGTCCGACGAGGAAATTCAACACTACCTGTCTGACCAGGGTGTTACGGCAGTTCATTGAGTCATGAAAAGGGTTGACACGAACATTATTCCAACCTGTACTGTCTTCTTGACATTTGACAAAGTTCAACTCCCATCGAAAATCAAAGCAGGCTATGAGATAAATTCAGTTCGCCCTTACATCTCAAACCCTACGCGTTGCTATTGGTGTTAGCGGTTCAATCACACCAGCCAGTCCTGTTCCAATCCGGCCAAATGTGTTACGTGTGGCAAGGATGCCCATGAGGGTGCTTGTCCACCTCCATCCCCTCGTTGCATCAACTGTATGGGTGACCATGCTGCTTCCTCTCGAGATTACCCCATTTTTAAAGACGAAAAGCTCATTCAGGAAATCAGAGTGAAGGAAAAGGAGTCGACCTTTGCTGCTCGAAAATTATTCGAAACCGACAGCCCACCATGCCTCAGGCAGGAAAATACAGCACTGTCCTTGCCTCTCCTCGGCCAACAAAGGAGGCGGCCACGCAGACTTGTGACCTTACCTTTAGTGCCACAGTCGTCTGATCGGCCATCGCAAAGATCTCCCGTTCAACCTCCCCACTTTCGCCTGCCCACTCTATGGCTCACCCTTCATCGGGTTCTGCTAAATCTCGAGCCCAAAAGTCAGACACCAAGACTTCGAAAAAAGTGCATACTCGTGAAGATTTTTTTATGTACCCCGACTTCACAACCATCGGTTCCTCCTTCATTTAAACATCATGTTTCCAAGAAGGCTAGTAAGAAACCCAGTTCATCTCCTTCTCCGCCAAGGCGTGTCTCATCTACAGCACCACCTGGCTGTAATCGCCCTCGGCCGTCTTCTGTGTCGCCGAGGCGCACTGCTGGCGGCCGATCAACCGGCCGATCGCTGGTGGCAGGAGCTGCTCCTGAACAACCTGTGGCTCAGGATCTTCTGCCTTCGGCTGAATGCCATTCCATGCTGTCGGTCGCAAGCTCTGAGCAGTCGCTGAGTTGACAGCAACCTTGGTCACATTCCTCCATTTTCTGTTCACCCTATGTCCATTATCCACTGGAATATCCGCGGCCTTCGAGCCAATCGGGATGAATTGTCGATCCTCTTACGATCCTACTCGCTGGTCATCTTTTGTCTTCAGGAAACAAAGCTGCGTCCCCATGACCGCTTTGTTCTCCCCGTCCGATTTGATCTCCCCTCTGTTGAAGGCATTCCAGCACAAGGAGGACTCATGATTCTTCTCCATGATACTCTCCATTATCACCCAATCCATTTAAACACTTCCTTCCAAGCTGTCGCTGTCCGTCTTTCCCTTTCGGGATGTACCTTTTCTCTTTGTACTGTACACATTCCATCGTCCACACCAATGGCACGAGCTGATCTCCTTCATCTTCTTGGTCAGCTTCCACCCCCCTATTTGCTGGTTGGGGAATTCAATGCCCACCACCCGCTTTGGGGATCTCCACATCCTTGTCCGCGTGGCTCACTATTGCTAGACGTCTTCCACCAAGCGGATTTAGTTTGCTTCAACACTGGGGACCCTACATTTTTGTCTGCCTCTACAACAAAATTCTCTCATTTGGACCTTTCGGTTGGTACTGTTCCGCTAGCTCGGCGCTTCGAATGGTTCACCCTTGATGATACACACTCGAGTGACCACTTTCCATGTGTCCTTAGACTGCAGCCTCAACAGCCATATATGCGCCCGCGACGCTGGAAGTTTGGCCAAGCCGATTGGACACTTTTTTCGTCTCTAGCGACGTTCGATGACCGTCACTTCCCTAGGGTCGACGATGAGGTCACACATATTACAGACGTTATTCTTACAGCTGCGGAACGTTCAATACCACGCACCTCAGCATTGCCCCGGCGCCCCTCAGTTCCTTGGTGGAACGCGGCATGCCGTGACGCAATACGTGAGCGGCAACGTGCTCTTCGCGTTTTCCGCCACCATCCTACTTTGGACAACAGTATCCGCTATAAGCAGTTCCGAGCGCGATGCCGTCGCGTCATCCGCGATAGCAAGAAGGCAAGCTGGAAATTCGTTACTAGCTCATTTAACACCTTCACTCCCTCCTCGGAAGTTTGGAGTCGGATTCGACGGTTCTCAGGCGCGCCTAGTTTCTCCCCGGTCTCTGGGCTCACTGTCGCGCATGATATATTAGTGGACCCCGTCGCAATTTCTAACTCATTGGGTCAACACTTTGCTGAGATTTCGAGCTCTTCAAATTACCCGCCATCGTTTCTCCCGAAGAAACGTGCAGCGGAAGTGCGACCTCTTGCTTTCTCCTCTCAAAATCGCGAAAGCTACAATACTGTTTTCTCCATGCGGGAACTCCAACATGCACTCTCTTCTTCTCGCTCCTCCGCCCCAGGACCGGATGGTATCCACATCCAAATGCTGCATTTATCATACCATAGTCTGCTTTACCTCCTTCGCCTTTATAATCGAATTTGGACCGACAGTACTTTTCCCAGACGATGGCGGGAAGCTATCGTCGTTCCTGTTCCGAAACCTGGAAAGGACAAACATCTCCCCTCTAGCTATCGCCCCATTTCTCTCACTAGTAGTGTATGCAAGGTTTTGGAGTGTATGGTGAATTGACGTTTAGCTTGGTGGCTGGAGTCCCGCAGTCTTTTAACACCTGCCCAATGCGGTTTCCGAAAGCATCGTTCTGCAGTTGACCATCTTCTTACTCTCTCCACTTATATCATGAACAATTTTCTCCGGAAACGCCAAACAGTAGCAATATTTTTTGATCTGGAGAGAGCATACGATACCTGTTGGAGGACAGGCATCCTCCGCACACTTCTCTTGGGGCTTTCGAGGTCGGTTGCCCCTTTTTCTTCACGAATTTATGGCAGAGCGCACATTTAGAGTGCAGGTGAACACCACTCTCTCCCGTACTTTCTCCCAAGAAAACGGGGTACCCCAGGGCTCCGTGCTGAGTGTTGTACTGTTTGCCATTGCCATAAATCCGATTATGGATTGTCTCCTTCCTGATGTCTCGGGCTCCCTCTTTGTGGACGATTTTGCGATCTACTGCAGCTCTCAACGGACCAGCCTTCTTGAACGACGTCTTCAAGGATGTCTCGATCGCCTCCACTCTTGGAGCATCGAAACCGGCTTCCGTTTTTCTCCCAGTAAGACCGTTTGTGTTAATTTTTGGCGATGTAAGGAGTTTCTTCGACCCTCCTTACATCTAGGACCTGTCAACCTTCCGTTTTCGGACGTCGCTAAATTCTTGGGTCTTATGTTTGATAGAAAACTGTGCTGGTCCTCCCACGTTTCCTATCTTTCGGCTCGCTGTCTGCGATCCCTCAACACCCTCCGTGTCCTGAATGGTACTCCTGGGGAGCGGACAGAGTGGTCCTTCTCCGCCTGTATCGCGCCTTAGTGCGCTCGAAATTGGACTATGGAAGTTTAGTTTGCTCCTCTGCTCGGCCGTCTATTCTTCGGCGTCTCTATCCACCACCGTGGATTACGTTTAGTGTCTGGAGCTTTTTACACCAGCCCTGTGGAAAGCCTTTATGCTGAGACTGCTGAACCTCCGCTGTCCAGTCGGCGAGCTGTCCTTCTGAGTCGTTATGCTAGCCATCTGTCTTCCATGCCTGCTAATCCAGCCCATGATATTTTTTTCCACGCCTCCTTGGATGTAGGGTATGCTGGCCGCCCTTCCTCCCTACTACCACCGGGAGTCCGCTTCCGTCAACTGCTCCATTCTCTTTCCTTCCGCTTTCCTAAAACCTTCTTGACAAAAAAAAAAAACCGCCTTGGCTCCGTCCCCGGATCTGCCTGCTCCGTGACCTTGGTCAATTTCCCAAGGATGGTACCCCTTCACTTGTTTATCGTCGTGCATTTGCTGCTCTATGTGCACAAATGAAGGAAGCCACATTTATTTATACTGATGGCTCGAAAACATCGTTAGGTGTAGGGAGTGCCTATATTGTTGGCGACACCCCAAATCGATTTCGGCTTCCCGACCAGTGTTCGGTTTATACTGCGGAGCTTTACACTGTTCTCCAGGCTGTCCAATACATCCGCCGCCATCAGCGGATGCAGTATGTTATCTGTTCAGATTCTCTCAGCTCTCTCCTCAGTCTCCAAGCTCTCTACCCTGTCCACCCTCTGGTCCACCGGATTCAGGACTGCCTGCGCTTGCTCCATTCGGGGGGCGTCTCTGTGGCGTTCCTCTGGCCCCCAGGACACGTTGGTATCTGTGGCAATGATGCGGCCGATATAGCGGTCAAGGCTGCAGTCTCTCTTCTTCGGCCAGCTATTCGATCGATTCCCTTCACCGATGTACGGAGCGTTTTATGTCGTCGTGTTGTTCTTTTATGGAACGCACATTGGTCGACACTTCCCCATAATAAATTGCGGGACGTGAAAGCTCTTCCCTGTGCTTGGACCTCTTCCTCCCGAACGCGTCGTCGGGAGGAGGTAATTTTAACTAGACTCCGGATAGGACACTGTCTTTTTAGCCATCGACATCTTTTAAGCGGCGATCCTCCGCCACTCTGTCCCCACTGCTCTCAGCTGTGGACGGTAAGACACCTTTTAATTGAGTGCCACTATTTTACTACGTTACGCGCCCGTCTACAGCTGTCGCCTGATATATCGTCGATTTTAGCAGATGACACGCGCTCGGCCGATCGCGTTCTCGAGTTTATTAGTGCCAGTGAGATGACGTCAGTCATTTGAAGCTCTTTTTGGGGACAACCAACCCCTTTCTGTAGTGCATTTTTAAGCTTTCCTTCTGCTCTTAGTTTCTCCAATTTTTTGAGTTTCGGTCCCATTGCTGCTGCTTTCCATTTTCGTTTTTTACCGTTTCCTAAGTCACAGACCGGGCGCTAATGACCATAGCAGTTTTGCGCCCTAAAAACAAAAAAAAAAAACATTCGTCACTGGGAGTGCACCTTCCCAAAATGGATGAAAACACCCCAAACTACTCAATGATAATAGATATTGGTCACATATTTCGTTTCAGTTAGCGTTAATTGTGGAAACCTACAATTTCATACGTACCAATTCAGTAACTCCTTTCACCTTATACATGTACCCATTGCGTGCTTCCTTTTAGGTGCGCTATGCAGGACGAACCGCAAACAGCTTTGATTTTAGGAACACTAAGGGTTGTAGTTGACAATCACTGTGGCTACAAATTGTGTAAACTGTCAGTAGCGATTACTATTCAGAAATGTTGTAGCAGCAAAAGCCAGTCTCTTCGTTTCGCACACTAACCATACAGTGTTCTAGTAAAAGAGTAACTAAACAATTAGAATGATATTCTTGGCATTCCCATTTGCTGGCTGTGCAGCCAGTTCGACGTGTTACACGCACTATTTTTTTATTCATTTTTGTATATATATTTAAAAATTTGCTTTCCCTATCTTGGTCATGGCTCGCTCAGTGATGGTACGTTCTCCTCAGTTCTTATATTTAAAAAAAAAAAACAAAAAAAACATTACAGACAATTATTAATGTTAATTGTTCCAGTATATTACGTTTAGATACACATAGGTTCGAACCTTGTAATTATAGAGCGTACACGGACCCAATCTTCCGGAATGAGTCCATTTTTGGACCATCCGCCGCCTGGAATTATTTTTTCTATCCGAAAGGAAACCGTGCCCAAATTCCCGTTTCCTTATAAGTAATTCATACAATCGGTGTCATTTTGTCGTCGAATATGAGCCTCATTTTTATGGGACGCAATCGTACTGCGAGTACAATTTTAGAGAGTTATAGTCTGGCAACGTGGGAGCTAATTTGAGAAGCTCTTGCAGTGATATTCTTCCCCCACACCCTATACACTCCCACCCACCATTTTCCGGTAAGACACTAATGCTAGTCACTCGAGGGTTTCACTCACAAAGCCCTACACAAAGCACCACGACTACAATACTCGTCTCGAGGAAATTGTATGATATTAGCTACCAGCGTGCATTGTCTATCCCTTCATTATCTTTCCATTATATTTACCGAACCGAAACGAAATAACAGTCGCCACACAATACGCAAGAGACTGAGGGAATTGCCTTGTTTCCAGAACTTTATCCGGAGTTAAAACAATTATGCTAAGGAGTGTACGGGTTACAGATTGTAAACGTATTTAATTTTTATTTAAACTAAAAACTGATATTCCAACATACATACCGTAAAGTAAAATTTTAAGTGATGCTCCTCTAGAAGTGTACAATCAATTTGCCACCTGTAAAAAAAAATATATATTTGGAGAAACAGATTTATTTTAACATCTGAGTTTCATTAGATCAGATTAGACGTGCAGTCCTCGTCCACAAGGATGTAGAAATGTCACAAAATAAATACATAAAACATATATTTAAAAAAAAATAAGAAAAGAGAGGGGGGGACAGAGAGAGAGAGAGACTCTTTCCTTCCCCAGGTTCTAAGTGAAGTCGTCACGGATTTGAATTAAGTCAAAAAATCTTGAACTTGTTTTTATTTAATACGTAATAACAAACTTGTCGCAGGACATGTAGTACACTGAGGTGCATATTATAAATTTATGTTCTTGTAGTCACGCATTATCGGAAGAAAATCAGTTTGCAACACTTATTTGTATTGGTTGCATTACTGCACTGAAGATCAGCAAAAGTAAGAGTTTATGTAACAGTCACGGTATACAGGGTGTTACAAAAAGGTACGGCCAAACTTTCAGGAAACATTCCTCACACACAAATAAAGAAAAGATGTTATGTGGACATGTGTCCGGAATCGCTTAATTTCCATGTTAAAGCTCATTTTAGTTTCGACCACCTATGCTCAATGGAGCACGTTATCATGATTTCATACGGGATACTCTACCTGTGCTGCTAGAACATGTGCCTATACAAGTACGACACAACATGTGGTTCATGCACGATGGTGTTCCTGCACATTTCAGTCGCTTCTCAACAACAGATTCGGTGACCGATGGATTGGTAGAGGCGGACCAATTCCATGGCCTCTACGCTCTCCTGACCTCAACCCTCTTGACTTTCATTTATGGGGGCATTTGAAAGCTCTTGTCTACGCAACCCCGGTACCAAATGTAGAGACTCTTCGTGCTCGCATTGTGGACGGCTGTGATACAATACGCCATTCTCCAGGGCTGCATCAGCGCATCAGGGATTCCATGCGACGGAGGGTGGATGCATGTATCCTCGCTAACGGAGGACATTTTGAACATTTCCTGTAACATAAAGTGTTTGAAATCACGCTGGTACGTTCTGTTGCTGTGTGTTTCCATTCCATGATAAATGTGATTTGAAGAGAAGTAATAAAATGAGCTCTAACATGGAAATTAAGCGTTTCCGGACACATGTCCACATAACATATTTTCTTTCTTTGTGTGTGAGGAATGTTTCCTGAAAGTTTGGCCGTACCTTTTTGTAACACCCTTTATATATATATATATATATATATATATATATATATATATATATATATATATATATATATAAAAAATTACACTAAGGAATTTGTTAGTAGGACAAGAAATCCTTCAGGGTGCTCTTAAAGTGAAATTTGTTAATAGTTAAACTTTTTCGACTTGTGGCAAGTTACTGAAAATGTGTGTTCCTGAATAACGGACATCTGGGCCAAAATAAATGACTATAAATCTTTGTGAAAACTGGTCTTAACAGAAGTATTGGTTTCATGAACTGAACTGATGGGTTGGCTTGAAGAAGAAATACAGGATGTTCGAAAATCCCCTTTACAAACTTCTGGAACTTGTAGAAAGGAGTGAATTCTGAATAGGAACCCATGTCCGGAAACGTACCTTTTCCGTTCTAAGACGGTTTCAGTTCAGATGTTTAGCTCATCCACTTGTGATTGAGGAAGTGTCGTCGTAACTGCCGTCTGCTTCACGTCTGCTGTGCAGCGAGCTACCTTAATTTAAGTATTAACTGTATTTTTCTTAGTTGTCACTTCTTCCGTGTGTATTTGCTTTTAGGAAGCTTTAATTGTCGGGTGCTATTAATAGTGTTCCATAGATTTCGTGTTTTGAATACAGTCAGAGAGAGTCCCTGTAGTCAACCATAGCGCCAGTAATGCTAGTGTTTGTTTTCAATACAGTCCAGAGACAGGTAGTGCTATTTTCATTGTTTTCTACAAGAAGTGGCTAGCAACCACTGTTTAGTGAATAAACAGCCGCCTTTAGTGAATTAGCAGTCTAGTTAAAGGTTTATTAACTCTCTTCAGTAAATTGATTCGTTAGGATGAATAGGATGTGTGACTGCTGTGTACGGACGCAGGAGGAGCTGGCCACTGTTCGCGAACAGCTGAGCGTGTTGATGGCCGCGGTGAGCCGTCTTCAGGCTGGTGCCTCGAAGTGTAGTGGCAGTGGGGAGTCTGGTGCGTCGCAAGGTACACCCCAGGTGTTACATGCTTCACCCACTGTCCCTGCTGTCGAGACATCTTCGCGGGTACCGGGCGCGGTTGGGCCACCCTCTCCCCAAGGGGAGTGGCGGGTTCAGCGGCGTTCGCGGCGCACGAGGCGGAGGGTCAATGTGGAGGCTGGCCGTGTGGCATCGCCCGCTCTGCCTGTGAGTGGACATGTGGCTGCTCCTTCAGCAAAGTCCGAGCAGGCACACGGGGGGAGGGGTTTATTAGTTATTGGGAGCTCCAACGTTAGGCGGGTGAGCTCCTTCAGCAAAGTCCGAGCAGGCACACGGGGGGAGGGGTTTATTAGTTATTGGGAGCTCCAACGTTAGGCGGGTGATGGAGCCCCTTAGGGAAATAGCGGGAAGGTCGGGGAAGAAGGCCAGTGTTCACTCTGTCTGCTTGCCGGGGGTTCTCACCCGAGATGTGGAGGAGGCCCTACCGGCGGCGATAGAGAGCACTGGGTGCACCCGACTGCAAATTGTTGCTCATGTCGGCACCAATGACTCCTGCCGTCTGGGTTCAGAGGTCATCCTCAGTTCGTACAGGCGGTTGGCGGAATTGGTGAAGGCGGAAAGCCTCGCTCGCGGGGTGGAATCAGAGCTAACTATTTGTAGTATCGTTCCCAGAACCGATCGCAGTCCTCTGGTTTGGAGCCGAGTGGAAGGCTTAAACAAGAGGCTCAGACGATTCTGCGGAGATCTGGGGTGCAAATTTCTCGACCTCCGCTATCGGGTGGAGAAATGTAGGGTCCCTCTGAATAGGTCAGGCGTGCACTACACGCCGGAAGCGGCTACAAGGGTAGCGGAGTACGTGTGGAGTGCACATGAGGGTTTTTTAGGTTAGAGAATCCCCTCCCTAGGCCCGACAAGACGCCTCCTGAGACGCGGCAAGGTAGGAGTAGGCGAAATGCAACAGGGAATAACAATATTAATGTGCTAATAGTAAACTGCAGGAGCGTCTATAAAAAGGTCCCAGAACTGCTCTCATTAATAAACGATCACAACGTCCATATAGTAATAGGGACAGAAAGTTGGCTGAAACCAGACGTAAACAGCAATGAAATCCTAAACTCAGATTGGAATGTATACCGCAGAGACAGGCTGAACAGTGAAGGGGAAGGCGTGTTTATAGCGATAAGAAGTGCAATAGTATCGAAGGAAATTGACGGAGATCCGAAATGTGAAATGATTTGGGTGAAGGTCACGGTTAAAGCAGGCTCAGACATGGTAATTGGATGTCTCTATACGCCCCCTGGCTCAGCAGCTGTTGTGGCTGAGCACCTGAAGGATAATTTGGAAAATATTTCGAGTAGATTTCCCCACCATGTTATAGTTCTGGGTGGAGATTTTAATTTGCCGGATATAGACTGGGAGACTCAAACGTTCATAACGGGTGGCAGGGACAAAGAATCCAGTGAAATTTTTTTAAGTGCTTTATCTGAAAACCACCTTGAGCAGTTAAACAGAGAACCGACTCATGGCGATAACGTATTAGACCTTCTGGTGACAGACCCGAACTATTTGAAACAGTTAACGCAGAACAGGGAATCAGCGATCATAAAGCGGTTACTGCACCGATGATTTCAGCCGTAAATAGGAATATTAAAAAGGGTAGGAAGATTTTTCTGTTTAGAAAAAGTGACAAAAAGCAGATTTCAGAGTACCTGTTGGCTCAACACAAAAGTTTTGTCTCAAGTACAGATAGTGTTGAGGATCAGTGGACAAAGTTCAAAACCGTCGTACATTATGCGTTAGATGAGTATGTGCCAAGCAAGATCGTAAGAGATGGAAAAGGGCCACCGTGGTACAACAACCGAGTTAGAAAACTGCTGCGGAAGCAAAGGGAACTTCACAGCAAACATAAACATAGCCAAAGCCTTGCAGACAAACAAAAATTACGCGAAGCGAAATGTAGTGTGAGGAGGGCTATGCGAGAGGCGTTCAACGAATTCGAAAGTAAAGCTCTATGTACTGACTTGGCAGAAAATGCTAAGAAATTTTGGTCTTATGTCAAAGCGGTAGGTGGATCAAAACAAAATGTCCAGACACTCTGTGACCAAAATGGTACTGAAACAGAGGATGACAGACTAAAGGCCGAAATACTAAATGTCTTTCTCCAAAGTTGTTTCACAGAGGAAGATTGCACTGTAGTTCCTTCTCTAGATTGTCGCACAGATGACAAAATGGTAGATATCGAAATAGACGACAGAGGGATAGAGAAACAATTAAAATAGCTCAAAAGAGGAAAGGCCTCCGGACCTGATGGGATACCAGTTCAATTTTACACAGAGTACGCGAAGGAACTTGCCCCCCTTCTTGCAGCGGTGTACCGTAGGTCTCTAGAAGAACATAGCGTTCCAAAGGATTGGAAAAGGGCACAGGTCATCCCCGTTTTCAAGAAGGGACGTCGAGCAGATGTGCAGAACTATAGACCTATATCTCTAACGTCGATCAGTTGTAGAATTTTGGAACACGTATTGTGTTCGAGTATAATGACTTTTCTGGAGACTAGAAATCTACTCTGTAGGAATCAGCATGGGTTTCGAAAATGACGGTCATGTGAAACCCAGCTCGCGCTATTCGTCCACGAGACTCAGAGGGCCATAGACACGGGTTCACAGGTAGATGCCGTGTTTCTTGACTTCCGAAAGGCGTTCGATACAGTTCCCCACAGTCGTTTAATGAACAAAGTAAGAGCATATGGTCTATCAGACCAATTGTGTGATTGGATTGAGGAGTTCCTAGATAACAGGACGCAGCATGTTATTCTCAATGGAGAGAAGTCTTCCGAAGTAAGAGTGATTTCAGATGTGCCGCTGGGAGTGTCATAGGACCGTTGCTATTCACAATATACATAAATGACCTGGTGGATGACATCGGAAGTTCACTGAGGCTTTTTGCAGATGATGCTGTGGTGTATCGAGAGGTTGTAACAATGGAAAATTGTACTGAAATGCAGGAGGATCTGCAGCGAATTGACGCATGGTGCAGGGAATGGCAATTGAATCTCAATGTAGACAAGTGTAATGTGCTGCGAATACACAGAAAGATAGATCCTTTATCATTTAGCTACAAAATAGCAGGTCAGCAACTGGAAGCAGTTAATACCATAGATTATCTGGGAGTACGCATTAGGAGTGATTTAAAATGGAATGATCATATAATTTTGATCGTCGGTAAAGCAGATGCCAGACTGAGATTCATTGGAAGAATCCTAAGGAAATGCAATCCGAAAACAAAGGAAGTAGATTACAGTACGCTTGTTCGCCCACTGCTTGAATACTGCTCAGCAGTGTGGTATCCGTACCAGATAGGGTTGATACAAGACATAGAGAAGATCCAACGGAGAGCAGCGCGCTTCGTTACAGGATCATTTAGTAATCGCGAAAGCGTTACGGAGATGATAGATAAACTCCAGTGGAAGACTCTGCAGGAGAGACGCTCAGTAGCTCGGTACGGGCTTTTGTCAAAGTTTCGAGAACATACCTTCACCGATGAGTCAAGCAGTATATTGCTCCCTCCTACGTATATCTCGCGAAGAGACCATGAGGATAAAATCAGAGAGATTAGAGCCCACACAGAAGCATACCGACAATCCTTCTTTCCACGAACAATACGAGACTGGAGTAGAAGGGAGAACCGATAGAGGTACTGAAGGTACCCTCCTCCACACACCGTCAGGTGGCTTGCGGAGTATGGATGTAGATGTAGAAGCGAATTAGGTTGTCGCATTTCTGTACGTACAGTATGCTGAGTTCTTTTTTTGGTTTTGGATTAACGTAAACACACAATGTTAAGGTGTTAATACAAACAAATCTGCTTAAGTGATAAATGGATGTTTCATTAGGTTTATCTTCGAATTGTTACCTAACAGTACTGCGTTACGCGTAATTCAGTTGCTCAAGCAGAAGTGAATGAGTTAAACATTTGAACTGAAACCGTCGTAGAACGGAAACTATTGCTTTCCGCACATGGGTTCCAATTCAAAATTATGTACTCAGTCCCCTCTACAAGTCCTAGAAGTTTGTAACCGGAATTTCTGAACACTGTGTATTTTATTTATGACAAATCTTTATAAAGAATTAATATCTTGAAAAAGAGGAGTTACTATACCCGCTTCCTTTAATCTCAGTTCGCATTATATGCTTCTGAAATCGGAAAACTACAGCTTGGCTGGATGAACTACCACAAAAAAGAAAACAAAATCGTATGACATTATGGAGTGAAAGTAAGCTTTCTTGTTTTTGTGTCACTTATGTCTGACAACATCCACATTACAAGGAAATATTTGTTTCGCGCTTCAGGAGTTCTGTGACATGCTCCTCTCAATTGGATTTATAACGATTTTAATGCTGTTAACATCCTCTATCCGCTTGTCATATTTCAGGCGTATACGGCGGGGAGACCTCTTAAAAAAAACTCAACAACTTATAGTATTTCTTTTCAATCCTTAATTACAAAGAATTGGCTAGAAATCATTTATTAATGTCCTTGAAAATGTTTTTAACCGATATTACTATATGGCGCCTGTTAATGTTATTGATGAAAGGTCATCAATATACCAAGAAAAAGTAAGAGCCCTAAGATGAACGCTTATAGGAATACCGTAGTGCTGCCTTTCGCCCACTACAAGGAATAAGCTAAGACCAGTTTTGTTGCTTGTAATACTGAACAACTAGACACAATGATTAAGACATTGAACTCAGGAATGCATTTTGTACCGTCCTCTAATCATTACCTTGTAGGTTGCGTGCTGTTTCTTCAGCGGATACCGGCCTGGTCCCTTAAATTAGATTCATTACCATCGTTATTCACACTTCCCTTATTAATCCTGTGCAACAAGTATGATGATCTCAATGGCAACTAGACGTTAAATTCTAATATTCCGTAACTCTTAGTTTCTTTGAGTAAATACAAAATAAAAATAAAATATCCGAAACGTCAAATAACGCACAAAATAACTATTAAGTCAGCGTAATTGAGAGACAGTAAAAAGCCGAAAAAAACAAGTATCGGACTATATTTTTAATCCGCACTGTTCATCTTAAAGGAACGACACATTACTTAGTCTTATTTGATGCTATATCTTCTAGTTTCATTTTCTTGCAGTTTTGGAGGCTGTCTTATCGTTTTACTATATAAGGGTAATATTAAAAGGTTGTATGAAACGGAACTAACACATGGAATCAGCATAGGGAAAAGTGAATGACAGACTTAACATGAGCCCTATACTTTTCTTCAGTCCTCCCAGCAAAGATAAGAACCTGAGTGCACGTATCTAGTGCGACCTATTCGAGAGCTTTGCTCCAGCATCTGGTGTCAGTTTCACTATTAGTATGCAGAGCAGGAGACATCGGGGGAACTGACTCGCTGTCAATGTAATAGCTTTTATGAAACTGTAACGGGAATGCCCAAGGAAGTTTAGTGGAAATACCTGGGGAATAAGGGTGTCACGACACCATGTTCGGAGAATAGGGTTAATAGAGATCACGGCGTGTAAAGAGACGTAAAGACAGTTTTGTCTCGATTCGTACGGGAGTGGAGTTGAGCAGAATATAACAAATATCAGTACGAAGCATCCTACGCCATGCACTCTTCATGGGTTGTGGATAATATATGTGTGGATGTTGACCACAAAGATATCGTTTCGTCGAGGTGCCCTTTAACAGCAAAGCACTCAGAAAATTTGAAAAAAAAAGTAATTTACTTCTAATGAATCCACGTACACGAATATAATCATTAATAGCATCACGCATCGCACTGTGTGTGCTATTGCTGTTTAATAGTAATTTCAGTGCATTTGACTGACATCCAGAGATTGTTGTGTATTTTTATATTGGTTTGTTAAAAATGAGTAGTGTTGATAAACTCTGAGAGAATTTCGTGAATCCCCTTCGTTGTGTGCTCATAAGGTGGTTCGCTTGCTTATCTTTTCTTTTCTTTTTTAAGAGAGTATGATTCTCTTGTATTGATAGGAAAAAAGAACCCCCAACAGAGACGGAAGAAGTCATTACCATCGCCAAGTCATATTCTGTGAAGTCAGTGCTGCGTGCAAATAGACACTTCATCTCTCGTGCCACTTTGCACAGCTTCTCGTGTTGCTGTTTAGCGATTGGCGGTTCTAGTGCTTACAGTAGCGTGTTTCTGTCTACGGAAATTGCGGCCTGTGCGAAATGTATAGCTTGTCGAGCAAGCACGGCACTTGCTGAAGAACAACGGGGAGCGGGCGTGGAGTGGTAGCTCCCCTTTATCACGCCCTTGTGGCGGGCTGACTAACCCTCGTAGCCACATATGTCTGCAGAGGGGTACCGCCCCTCGTCTGCTGTCTGCCGACACACACACACACACACACACACACACACACACACACACACACACAGGAGAGAGAAAAATAGTGGGGGAGGGGGGGGGGCAGCGGGAAGAAATCGATGCTTCTTCCCATTTCAGGAACCTGCTATTGTTGCAGAGCATTCTTTCCATTTGTAATTAATATGCACATACACCATGTTAAGATACATCATTCCTCAGAACTTTCGCACGTTCTGGGGCATGATGTGTTATTCGGTGATTCGGTCCCGAGATAGACTTCAGATTCTTTTCCATGGTACGTAAAGAGAATTACACATCGGGCAATACTTTCTGAACATACAAAACCTAGAAATAAAATTTCAGTCGGCCGGATTAAATTTTGAACTGTAAGTCGCTTATCAACTGGCTGCCTTGAACGTCTTTGGTTCAAATGGCTCTGACCACTATGGGACTTAATTTCTGAGGTCATCACTCCCCTAGAACTTAGAACTATTTAAACCTACCTAACCTAAGGACATCACACACATCCATGCCCGAGGCAGGATTCGAACCTGCGACCGTAGCGGTCGCGCGGTTTCAGACTGTAGCGCATACACTAATCCGTTTTCGCGTCGATTCACGTCCCGTCATTTGTGTCTTGCCAACCTCTCTTTTTTGGTAGTTGACTATCGTAGCCCTTTTTTTTTTTCAAACCTAGACTCATCTATGTCAAAAAAAATGCGTCTTGTATTTCAGGACAGTGAGATCTGCTAATCTTAGTAAGGTCCCATTACTTTAACTACCTTCCATATCCTTCCGCCGTTTACAACAGTTCATCAAAACTGGACCCGTGTAAGGCTGTGCATTCAGCTTCCTGTTCAGGTACACGAAATTGCAGTTTAATATGTAATTGTTCATAATCTCAAAATTTTAGTTGTTAATTGAACTGGAACATTTAAAATGTTAGTTATCCTAAACGCTTCACTTTGGCGAAGGCAGAGGTACACGGTTCAGTCACGGTAATGTGACCACCTGTCAAATGCCGGAATATCGGGCTTTAGCAGTGCAGTCGGACAGGAAGAGTGTCTGGAAGGAAGTGATGTGGAGCCATGCCGACTACACTGCCGTGGCTCGGGTGAGGGTCAATGACGTGAACAGCGCGATCAAGGTAGTCCCACACATTCTCTATTGGATTTTAATCCTGTGAATTTGGTGGCTAGTGGTTCAAAATGGTTCAAATGGCTCTGAGCACTATGGGACTTAACATCTGAGGTCATCAGTCCCCTAAAACTTACAACTATTTAAACCTAAGGACATCACACACATCCATGCCCGAGGCAGGATTTGAACCTGCAACCGTAGCAGTCGCGCGTTTCCAGACTGAAGCGCCTAGAACCGCTCGACCACCGACGCCGGCTCGGTGGCTAGGGGACTATTGGAAATTCATCCTGGTGCTCTTCGAACTGCGCACGTACACTGCAAGCTTCGTGACATGTTGCATTGTCCTGCTAGTAGATGCCATCGTGCCGACGAAAAACAAACTGAGTATAGCGGTGTACATGGCGCCCAAGGATAGATACATACTTGTGTTGAGCCAGTTTGCCTTCCAAAATGACGAGATCACCCGGGGAATGCCACGACAACACTCCGCAGGCCATAACGCTCCCTCCTCCGCCCTGGACCCTTCCGGCGATTGTTGCTGGTCCGCACACGCCAGTGGCCATCTGTCTGAAGGAGCATAAAACGTGATTCATCTGAAAAGGCCACCTGTTGCCACTCAGTGGTCCATTTGCGGTACTGACATGCAAATACCTACTGACATGCAAATTCCAGCCTTCATCGACGAACAGCACTCATCATGGGTGCATGAACTAGCCGACTGCTGCGGAGGCACATACGGAGCAATTTTCGCTGCACAGTCCCTTGAGGAGACACTGTTGGTAGCCCCTAGGTTCATCGGGGCAGTTTGTTTCCCCAACAGTTTCACGTTTATTTGCCCGTACACATCTCCGCGGCCGTCGTTCACCTCCCTGTCGACTGTGGCCCGTGGTGTATCACAGTTGCCTCGGCACTGATTTTGGATGACACCATTTTGCCACGTACGGTACGCGGTATATATTAACCACTGGAACACGTGAACAGATTACAAACTTAGCCGTTTCGGACATGCTTCCAGCCGTGGAAAGGAGGGAGGATTGGGTTTAACGTCCCGTCGACATCAAGGTCATTAGAGACGGAGCGCAAGCTCGGAAGGTATCAACGTTTGGGAAGGAAATCGGCTGTTCCCTTTGAAAGGAACCATCCCGATATTTGCCTGGAGCGATTCAGGGAAATCATGAAAAACTTACATCAGGATGGCTGGAAGTGGGTTTAAACCGTCCTCCTCTCGATTGCGAGCCCAGTGTGCCAACACCTGCGCCACCTTGCTCCACAACCTTGTCCCACCTCTCGGGCTACTTCGAAGTACTGAGAAACACAGTTACTATAAGGAGGAGGCTTTGCAGGTCCATTTTCCGTTACCTATGCGTGACATCGGTTTTGCCTTTATATGCCTTTCCGAGACTCACCGTACCGAAGTCTGCGAGGGAGAGCAAGGCGGTCGCGATGCATGTAATGTGTCAAGTTTGGTGTTGGGGCTTATACAGTGAGCTCGCACATAAATGATAATTTACCGTCGAGTTGGAGGATGGTATCGTTATGTTGGCGAGTGTAAACGTGTGTTCGTGTTATTAACGACTTCAGAAGAGAACGCAAAGATCGAGGAATGGGCAAAGAAAAAAGACATGTCAGATGGGCAGTGTTAGTAAACAAATAAAACTATGTACTACGCACACACTGTAGCGTAGCAGTTGTAGGTGTGGGGTTCGAAATATGCCAGTAGAGGTCGGTCCTGAACAGCCTCGTTTGCAATAAACCTCAGCGAGCAATTGCGCTGTAGCCGTTATGGAATGCTTTGTGCTCTTCACCTGATTTTGCTTTGGGGTGTTCCGCCTGCACGCTGTTTTTGTTTCTTATTGTGAAATGAATCCATGACACGCTTCCAGTACGACTCCCACGACATCAGACGACATCGGAAATCGCTGTGACAAAGTGTGAGCTGCTTTTGCAGAATAAATCAGTGAGTATGGTAGGTGGGAGTTCTCCCACACCGCTAGTCTTCCCTCGCCTGTGTGAGTTCTCGCTTGTTTACGCTTGCAAACTATAGCCACGAGAAGTGTATCATCTTGCACGTGTAATCGTTTTAAGTTGACCTGCACGACGCACATCATCTCCTGGCCAGCAGGAACCTGCCTGATCTTTGCACCACGGAATATATGCAACATGTTACCAGGCTATGAAGACAATGGAATTTTGGAGCTTACGGTCAGTGTAACAGAAAATCAGCAGTACCTGGCAGAATTATATTATTATTTTCACCATTTTGTATTATCTGAGTTCTAGACGTGTAAAACAGATAAATATATTGATTCCAGAATTAGATTTACACTCTGCAGCGGAGTGTGCGCTGACATTAAATCTCTGTGCCGGACCGAGACTCGAACTCGGGAGCACTTGCCCGCGAAAGTCAAAGGTCCAGAGTTCGAGTCTCGGTCCGGCACACAGTTTTAATCTGCCAGGAAGTTTCATATCAGCGCACACTCCGCTGCAGATTGAAAATCTCATTCTGGAAACATTCCCTAGGCTGTGGCTAAGCCACGTCTCCGCAATATCCTTTCTTTCAGGAGTGCTAGTTCTACAAGATTCGCAGGAGAGCTTCTGTAAAGTTTTGAACGTAGGAGACGAGGTACTGGCAGAAGTAAAGCTGTGAGGACGGGGCGTCAGTCGTGCTTGGGTAGCTCAGATGGCAGAGCACTTGCCCGTGAAAGGCAAAGGTCCCGAGTTCGAGTTTCGGTCCGGCACACAGTTTTAATCTGCCAGGAAGTTTCAGATATATTGATTTGTTGTCACACCTGAAGTGGGAAGACTTACTTGAAACACCGAGTAATTTCGATTGTCTTACATCGCACAATGAGCAGAACAAATATTTGGTATACCTGTTGCGTTGCCTGATGCTAAGCGGAGCAAACTACGACGTGACAACGAGGCAGTTAAGCTCCATGATGCTAGTTCTGGCTAGGCAGTTCACATTGGTGATGGCTCCGAAGAGAGAAAGATATAAGAATGTAAGTTCATGAAAGTAGGAGACGCGGTACTGGCGGAAGTAAGGCTATGAGGACGGGGCGTGAGTCGTGCTTGGGTAGCTCAGAGGTAGAGCACTGGCCCACCAAAGGCAGAGGTCGCGAGTTCGAGTCTCGGTCCGGCACACAGTTTTAATCTGCCAGGAAGTTTCTCATGACTAAAGTGTTTAATGGGAATTCCTAGGTGATTTACTTGGTTTTATCAAAGAAAATGCGACTATGAATGGATTTTTCTGCGTTTTGTTCTGTGTTTTATTATCTTTCCGTGTATATTAACACTCAGTTGTCGTGTATATTAGCTCATTGCAGCTTTTTATTACTTACCATATAACGTTTTGGAGTTAAAACTGTGTTTTACTCGAGTATCGTAAAGTTTGTCTTACCTCCGCCTTTCCCCTCACCTTTCAAATGAAAATTACCATTCACGAAGTGATACAAAACATTTAATTTCAACCCTCCAACCATAAAGTATCAGTGCAGTTTAGTATTAATTGACGTGAGCCATGCAACTGGAGCATCCTGGTGTATGCTAACAACGGCAAGCGAAAATAGAGGATATGAACCTTGGTCCTCCCAGAACGCTAATTCGGTCCCGTTACCAGAGCGTAACATTACTCGTTGGTTGCTTTTACTCGGTTAATGATTTTTGTGATAAGTTCCTGTGGGACCAAAATGTTGAGGTCATCGGTCCCTAGGCTTACACACTACTTAATCTAACTTAAACTGACATTTGCTAAGGCAGCACACCCACCCATGCCCGAGGGAGGAGCTTTGTGCTTCGACGGGGGGAGCCGAGCGGACCGTGGCAAGACGCCTTACACCACGCGGCGGTTAATGACCTTGCCAGCCGGAGTGGCCGAGCGGTTCTAGGTGCTACAGTCTGGAACGGCGCGACCGCTACGGTCGCAGGTTCGAATCCTGCCTCGGGCATGGATGGGTGTGATGTCCTTAGGTTAGTTAGGTTTAAGTAGTTCTAGGGGACTGATGACCTCAGAAGCTAAGTCCCATAGTGCTCAGAGCCATTTGAACCATTTGAAGTGAAGTAGAACTTCCAACTGGGAAGCTCTGTTGTCTATTACACTGCCGGAAAAAATGGAACATCCTTTGAGGGCTTTTTTCTTCTCAGTTCATCCAAAATTCATTGTAGAAATTGTACCCTTCGAGTATACGGAATGATTACGTTTACAGATCAGTAACTGAAGCGGTTCTGAGGTACAGCGTATGGACCAATGCCGAGACACCAATTTCGGTGCGTCGTGTACCTTTCACGGCTGACAATGCGGCACTGACTCTTGCATGCAGTCAACCATAAAGCTGACGGATACTGTCTTGGGATTCGTTATTCCGCTGGTGCTCGATCTTTTTGCGTAGCTGTGTAAGAGTTGCGGGTGTCCGAGCCGCATAAGTGATTTGTCGCCCCATCATGGCCGAAAGTCTCGAATGGAGACGGATCAGGCGACCGTATTGACCGGGGAAACTGCTCCAATTCTTGCAGAGCACGTGGAGTTTTACGATCAGTATGAGGGTGAGCTTTGTCCTACTGGAACAGTACATCATCTTCCTGTTGCAAGAACGTCAGAAGAACTGGTCAAACAACATTCTGCAAGCATCGAGCGCTGGTCAGTGTTCCCCCTACAAACACCAAACGTGAACGACAGTTGCAGCCAATCCCACCACGGACCATATGGTCTGGCGTGTTACCAATGTGTGTCGGACAAATGCACTATTCGAGACAGCTGTCACTGAATGTAGATTGTAAGCGTGAACGACAGTCACTTGCATGCAGACAGAATCTGCTTTCTTCGCTGAAGACCATGGCCGTCTTACTCTACGCTTCTGCACCACACTGAGACTTATGTCCACTGACATTTCCTTTTAAATGGTGGACACAGATGGCGCTCTGGTTGCTATCTCACTACGGCATTTCTGACGGATGACGTTCAAACTATTGTCATTACATCTACTATTACTCCGGTGGAACGCTCTATAATCGGCTCAAAATCGACGTCGTCTTTTTAGATGTTATATTTTTTTCCCATGGCGTATATTAGATTAAATTATCATGTGACCAAATGCGCAGAGGGTCTGTTTTTGAACGCTCCGAAAGTAACTTGTGATACTGTCTCGTGGCAGACGACGGAGCTAATCTGAGATGACACGAAATTGGCGCTGCTGATTTTTGTACCAAACCAAGGCGTATACGAATATGAATATCAAGAGCTCAGATGGAAACCCAGTTCTAAGCAAAGAAGGGAAAGCAAAAAGGTGGAAGGAGAGTCTATACAAGGGCGACATACATGAGGACAATATTATGGAAATGGAAGAGGATGTAGATGAAGATGAAATGGGAGATACGATACTGCGTGAAGAGTTTGACAGAGCACTGAAAGACCTGAGTCGAAACAAGGCTCTGGGAGTAGACAACATTCCATTAGAACTACTGACGGCCTTGGGAGAGCCAGTCCTGACAAACCTCTACCATCTGGTGAGCAAGATGTATGAGACAGATGAAGTACCCTCATACTTCAAGAAGAATATAATAATTACAATCCCAAAGAAAGCAGGTCCTGACAAATGTGAAAATTACCGAACTATCAGTTTAATAAGTCACAGCTGCAAAATACTAACGCGAATTCGTTACAGACGAATGGAAAAACTGGTAGAAACCGACCTCGGCGAATATCAGTTCGGATTCCGTAGAAATATTGGAACACGTGAGGCAATACTGGCCCTACGACTTATTTTAGAAGCTAGATTAAGGAAAGGCAAACCTACGTTTCTAGCATTTGTAGACTTACAGAAAGCTTTTGACAATGTTGACTGGAATACTCTCTTTCAAATTCTGAAGGTGGAGGGGTAAAATACAGGGAGCGAAAGGCTATTTACAATTTGTACAGAAACCAGATGGCAGTTATAAGAGTCGTGGGTCATGAAATGGAAGCAGTGGTTGGGAAGGGAGTGAGGCAGGGTTGTAGCCTCTCCCCGATGTTATTCAATCTGTATATTGAGCAAGCAGTGAAGGAAACAAAAGAAAAATTCGGAGTAGGTATTAAAATCCATGGAGAAGAAATAAAAACTTCGAGGTTCGCCGATGACATTGTAATTGTCAGAGACAGCAAAGGACTTCGAAGAGCAGTTTAACGGAATGGACATTGTCTTGAAAGGAGGATATAAGATGAACATCAACAAAAGCAAAACGAGGATAATGGAATGTAGTCGAATCAAGTCGGGTGATGCTGAGGGAATTAGATTAGGAAATGAAACACTTAAAGTAGTAAAGGAGTTTTGCTATTTGGGGAACAAAATAACTGATGATGGTCGAAGTAGAGAGGATATAAAATGTAGACTGGTAATGGCAAGGAAAGCGTTTCTGAAGAAGAGAAATTTGTTAACATCGAGTATAGATTTAAGTGTCAGGAAGTCTTTTCTGGAAGTATTTGTATGGAGTTAGCCATGTATGGAAGTGAAACATGGACGATAACTAGCTTGGACGAGAAGAGAATAGAAGCATTCGAAATGTGGTGCTACAGAAGAATGCTGAAGATTAGATGGGTAGATCACATAGCTAATGAGGAGGTATTGAATAGGATTGGGTAGAAGAGAAGTTTGTGGCACAACCTGACTATAAGAAGGGATCGGTTGGTAGGACGTGTTCTGAGGCATCAAGGGATCCCCAATTTAGTATTGGAGGGAAGCGTGGAGGGTAAAAATCGTAGAGGGAGACCAAGAGATGAATACACTAAGCAAATTCAGAAGGATGTAGGCTGCAGTAGGTACTGGGAGATGAAGAAGCTTGCACAGGATAGAGTAGCATGGAGAGCTGCATCAAACCAGTCTCAGGACTGAAGACCACAACAACAACAACAACAACAACAACGCGTATTCGTTATCCATTATCTGAAGTGTTGGTATGCAGGCACCTTTTACACTCCGGCTCTCCGGTGCAGAGGTAGCTGGCAACGCGGCCCAATTACAGAGTTAGAACTGAGCCTCAGCTCGCGTATTTATGTTGTCGCCTCACACCTCACACCTCTCACGTGCGCTAGCTGTTGGCTTTGTGTCCCACAGCGACGGAGCTTACGCTGCGCGTGCCACGGCGTGAAACTCTCACCTTTGTAATGCGAACCGTGCCGCTGGGATCTGATCATTACTCCCAGGGAGCTTGTGCTCCAAGGCTGCGTTCACAGTGGCATAGACAACGGTCGCCAGATGCCGCCCTGTAAGGCCGATATTACACTATCGTATTTCTTTCTGAAAGATATTTGACGTCGCGCAAAAAGAGGTGTCACACTGTCATCAAATACTCAGATTGGCTGGCATTTAATAGCGGAAGAACCGCACGATGTCAACTGCTGTTTTTAATGCTGTTAGTTTCATAGTCCACAGTAACTAAACAAGCAAGTGATGTTTCCAACACGAATAGGAAGTGTAATTAAATTAATATCCCTTCTCCTGCCAATGTTAACATATAATAATAAAATCTGAGTACAATTTAATGTATAAAGTTCACTGTAGTCGATTCCTAATTGTATCGCTGAAAAACATTCAAGACGAGAAATGAGTTGTGACCTGTAGCGATTCATTTCATAAGGAACTGATGAGTAAATTCGCGTACTTTCTAATACTTTGTACCGATTGTAGTTCGTTTCGAGATTTTCTTACGGGTTTCAGACTCATTTGATACATTCAAAACTGTGCACGATTTTTACATTCTTGGATACTGGCTGCTACTCATAAAAGACCTTTTGGTCTTTTCTTCGCTTCTAAGCCTTGCACGTACTTATCATGTTTCTCTTTCCTGGCAGCAACATTCAGTCCTCCAGCATCTCCGCCTGTTGCGCTTTCTTCTTCGTGTGCGTATCTTCACCGGCAGTTAACTCTTATTACAACATTCGCCTCCCCACACCCACCCACCCACCTGTCAGATATGTCAAGATGTTTTGCATTAGCATTTCAATTGTTTCTTAATTTTTTATACATAACTTTATCAAAATAAATCAAACCGATTGAAATCTTTTCTCATTTAGTAGTCGTAGGACACGCAGTTCATTATTAGAGAGGATGATTAATTAACGTTATGTCAGAAATAGTGCCCACTTTCACATTTTATCTAAAAATTAATAACCACACCCAACCGACCTCTAGCAGAGCCATTCGAACTGCTATACGCCTGGTGTAAGAAATTCACTGAAGCGCCAAAGAAACTGGTATAGGCATGCATATTCAAATACAGATGTATGGAAACAGACAAAATATGGCACTGCGATCGGCAACGCTTATACAAGACAAGTGTTTGGCGCAGCTGTTAGTTCGGTTTCTGCTGATACAATGGCAGGTTATCAAGATTGAGTTTGAAAGTGGTGTTACAGTCGGCGCACGAGCGATGGGACACAGCATGTCCGAGGTAGCGATGAAGTGGAGGTTTTCCCGTACGACCATTTCACGAGTGTGCCGTGGATATCAGGAATCCGGTAAAACATTAAATCTGCGACATCGCTGCGACCGGAAAAAGATCCTGCAAGAACGGGACCAAAACGGCTAAAGAGAGTCGTTCAACGCGACAGAAGTGCGGCGCTTCCGCAGATTGTTGCAGATTTGAATGCTGGGCCATCAACAAGTGTCAGCGTGCGAACCATTCAACGATATATCATCGATATGGGCTTTCGGAGCCGAAAGCCCACTTGCGTACCCTTGATGACTGTACTACACAAAGCTTTACGCCTGGCCTGGGCCCGTCAACTCCAACGTTGGGCTGTTGATGACTGGAAACATGTTGCCTGGTCGGACGAGTCTCGTTTCAAATTGAATCGAGCAGTTTGACGTGTAAGGGTAGGCAGACAACCTCATGAATCCATGGACCGTGCATGTCAGCAGGGGACTGTTCAAGCTGATGGAGGCTCTGTAAGACAGACTTGGGCAATTCCAGTAGGACAATGCGACACCCCACACGTCCTGTATTGATATTGGCTCCAGGAACACTTTTCTGAGTTTAAACACTTCCGCTGGCCACCCAACTCCCCAAACATGAACATTATTGAGCATATCTGGGATGGCTTGCAACGTGTCGTTCAGAAGAGATCTCCACCCCCTCGTGCTCTTACGGATTTATAGACAGCACTGCAGGATTCATGATGTCAGTTCCCTCCAACAGTACTTCAGACATCAGTCGAGTCCATGCCATCTCGTGTTGCGGCACTTCTGCGTGCTCGCGGAGGCCCTACACGATATTAGGCAGGTGTACCAGTTTCTTTGGCTCTTCAGTATAGCATGCAGTGTAGCGTGATGGCTCCATTTGACGTCTTCTGCGGCAGCTATTCTCGTAAGTAGGGTCTATACTAGATATGACCTGTTTACTAAAATGGTTGGAAGTATGAAATATAGCGTCGCCTCTTAGCTGTGTGCGGTAACGGACTATTTAACGGAGTGTCAGCACTGTTCCAGAGAACCGTAATAGTCGTAGATACCATCGCTGTAGGTAAGATTCAGTATTATCAAGGCGGCGCTTATTCAGAGCGGCCCGGAGGAATCCCCGTAAGATGTAGTAGCAGTTGAGCAGATAGCCCCGCGAGGCCGGGACGATAAAGCGCCGTGATTTGTTTGCAGGTGGGCCGGCTGATAGTGGCGTTGGCGAGAAACGCCGCCAAGCTTCTAGTCCCTCGCGTGCTGCGGGACCTGCCTCTCTCCCGATTTATTTCCTGCGGAGGCCATTAAGCTTCTGTTTAGCTGGCAAGTTTTAATCCGCGCTTTCGCCGTGCTGCAGTTAAAAGGAAAAGGCGGCGCCGCTGGCCGCTTAGTTCCGCCGGGAGCCGCTAGACGTTCCCGGCGGCGCCTGGAGCTCTCGCTCGCTTTGCGAATGCAGCAGGCGGACGTTGCGTGTCCAACCACCCAACTGTGGGCGGCATTCCTGCGTCGCCCGCGGCTCTGGCGACTGGCTGAGCGCTTCTCTTTCTTACCTCTCTCCTTCGTCGACCCTTTTATGCAGGGAATTTCAGTCTCCAGGCGCTAGCTAACTCCTTCCGACATAAAAATTACTTCATGAATATGCATTTCTTCACAGCGTGCCGTATTTTGCATCCCACTGGATTCTTTACGCCGTAATTACTCAGAATAATTTTTGAGATAAAATGAAATACCTCCATGACTCAGGACGTCTACGATTTTCTGAGTACTGTACTTAACAAACATTCGCCAGATAAAAAGATTTGTCTCTCGCATGTCTCATCCTTTACAAAGTTTATTCCAGTGTTGAACGTCGCCTTTTAGTCCTGTAGTCTCAACTCTGTCTTTGAAGGAAAAACAATTTTGGTTGTACATTTTTAATTAGATTTCGTATTTCGATCACTCAGGATCATCTTCAGTTGTAGGTAGTTGGCGTCAGTAACTCGTCTTGTCTTCTTGAAACCACATATGAGAGTACTCTGATATGTGGTTCTGTGTGATCGAAACATGTAATCTAAATAAAAATGCACAGCTGAGACGCAACAATAAATGAAAATTATCTTAAATATCGTAAGTTATTTTACATGATGGGAGCATTGTCCTCCCACTGCTACGGTCGCAGGTTCGAATCCTGCCTCGGGCATGGATGTGTGTGATGTCCTTAGGTTAGTTAGGTTTAAGTGGTTCTAAGTTCTAGGGGACTGATGACTTCAAATGTTAAGTCCCATAGTGCTCAGAGCCATTTGAACCAAGCATTGTCCTCCTAAACCTATTCGTCTGTTACGACGTATGAGTATAATCTCCTCAAAAATCTGTTCGGTCCAGTAACCATCTGTTCTTGGACTTTTTTCTACGTTAATGATTTTGTAATCTTTTTAGGTAATTGTTTTGGACTTTCTGATGAAGACACCCGTAGTCGGTATCGACACCCGGTTAAAGTAAAATCTCGTAGCAGCAGTTTGGTTCTATTATACAAGTCTATTTTACAAATCATCAATACATTTGCTGTTACTGACAAGACGAATATGTCGCCTACAGCGTAAAATGTAATCGACAAAAGCCTGAATATTCGTGTCCGGATGTGATGTTTACTATTTTTTATATACCTGTAACAGTATCATTCAGCAATGTTTTTGAAGATTGTATCAATATGAATAAACAAATAAAAAAATCCCATCTAATCCCCCCCCCCTCTCTCTCTCTCTCTCTCTCTCTCTCTCTCTCTCTCTCTCTCTCTCTCTCTCTCTCTGCCGCGCGGGGTAGCCGTGCGGTCTTAGGCGCCTTGTGACGGTCCGTGCGGCTCCCCCGTCGGAGCTTCGAGTCCTCCCTTGGGCATGGGCGTGTGTGTTGTCCTTAGCTTAGTTAGTTTAAGTTAGATTAAGTAGTGTGTAAGCCTAGTGACCGATGACATCAGCAGTTTGGTCCCATAGTCCTTACCACAAATTTCCAGTTCTCCTTTACATGCCAAATTTAACTCATTAGTATGTTGCCTGAGATGTTTCTGTAGTTTTTGCGCTCCCCTGTAACGCTTTATTATTATTATTATTATTTCTTTCTTGTCTCAGACGTTATGTGTGGTTAAAAATGGAAGGTGACGCGGACCTTGATCAAGCGTGACTTCCTTTTAACTGTACAGTACATGTTACATTGCATTTAGGAACTTTCGGGTAATTGAACAAGCGTCAATAATTACTGATTTCTGTAGTTGTATACAGGGTGTTACAAAAAGGTACGGCCAAACTTTCAGGAAACATTCCTCACACACAAAGAAAGAAAATATGTTATGTGGACATGTGTCCGGAAACGCTTACTTTCCATGTTAGAGCTCATTTTATTACTTCTCTTGAAATCACATTAATCATGGAATGGAAACAAAACAGCAACAGAACGTACCAGCGTGGCTTCAAACACTTTGTTACAGGAAATGTTCAAAATGTCCTCCGTTAGCGAGGATACATGCATCCACCCTCCGTCGCATGGAATCCCTGATGCGCTGATGCAGCCCTGGAGAATGGCGTATTGTATCACAGCCGTCCACAATGCGAGCACGAAGAGTCTCTACATTTGGTAGCGGGGTTGCGTAGACAAGAGCTTTCAAATGCCCCCATAAATGAAAATCAAGAGGGTTGAGGTCAGGAGAGCGTAGAGGCTATGGAATTGGCCCGCCTCTACCAATCGATCGGTCACTGAAGCTGTTGTTGAGAAGCGTACGAACACTTCGACTCAAATGTGCAGGAGCTCCATCGTGCATGAATCACATGTTGTGTCGTACTTGTAAAAGCACATGTTCTCGCAGCACAGGTAGAGTATCCCGTATGAAATCATGATAACGTGCTCCATTGAGCGTAGGTGGAAGAACAAACTAAAATGAGCTCTAACATAGAAATTGAGCGTTTCCGGACACATGTCCACATAACATCTTTTCTTTGTGTGTGAGGAATGTTTCCTGAAAGTTTGGCCGTACCTTTTTGTAACAGCCTGTATATAAGTTTGGATGTAGCTGTATTGCATTGATGTACTGGTGGATATTGTGTGGTATGACTCCTGTAGTTCATAGTGTAATTGGTATAATGTCAACTTTATCCTGATGCCACATGTCCTTGACTTCCTCAGCCAGTTGGATGTATTTTTCGATTTTTTCTCCTGTTTTCTTTTGTATATTTGTTGTATTGGGTATGGATATTTCGATTAGTTGTGTTAATTTCTTTTTATTGGTGAGTATGATGTCAGGTTTGTTATGTGGTGTTGTTTTATCTGTTATAATGGTTCTGTTCCAGTATAATTTGTATTCATCGTTCTCCAGTACATTTTGTGGTGCATACTTTTATGTGGGAACATGTTGTTTTATAAGTTTATGTTGTAAGGCAAGCTGTTGATGTATTATTTTTGCTACGCTGTCATGTCTTCTGGGGTATTCTGTATTTGCTAGTATTGTACATTCGCGTGTGATGTGATCTACTGTTTCTATTTGTTGTTTGCAAAGTCTGCATTTATTTATTGTGGTATTGGGATCTTTAATAATATGCTTGCTGTAATATCTGGTGTTTATTGTTTGATCCTGTATTGCAATCATGAATCCTTCCGTCTCACTGTATATATTGCTTTTTCTTAGCCATGTGTTGGATGCGTCTTGATCGATGTGTGGCTGTGTTAGATGATACGGGTGCTTGCCATGTAGTGTTTTCTTTTTCCAATTTACTTTCTTCGTATCTGTTGATGTTATGTGATCTAAAGGGTTGCAGAAGTGGTTATGAAATTGCAGTGGTGTAGCCGAAGTATTTATATGAGTGATTGCTTTGTGTATTTTGCTAGTTTCTGCTCGTTCTATAAAGAATTTTCTTAAATTGTCTACCTGTCCATAATGTAGGTTTTTGATGTCGATAAATCCCCTTCCTCCTTCCTTTCTGCTTAATGTGAATCTTTCAGTTGCTGAATGTATGTGATGTATTCTATATTTGTGGCATTGTGATCGTGTAAGTGTATTGAGTGCTTCTAGGTCTGTGTTACTCCATTTCACTACTCCAAATGAGTAGGTCAATATTGGTATAGCATAAGTATTTATAGCTTTTGTCTGGTTTCTTGCTGTCAATTCTGTTTTCAGTATTTATCTATTCCTATTTTTTGTCTGTATCCTAGATATTTATAGGCATCTGTTTCTTCCATCGCTTCTATACATATTGGATAACCACAGCGACTGCAATCTTCTTGTTTAGTGTGTTTTCCCTTGACTATGCTATTTTTCTTACATTTGTCTGTTCCAAAAGCCATATTTATATCATTGCTGAATACTTCTGTTATCTTTAGTAATTGGTTGGGTTGTTGATTTGTTGTTGCCAGTAGTTTTAGATCATCCATGTATAGCAAATGTGTGACTTTGTGTGGGTATGTTCCAGTAATATTGTGTCCATAATTTGTATTATTTAGCATGTTGGATAGTGGGTTCAGAGCAAGGGAGAACCAGAAAAGACTTAATGAGTCTCCTTGGTACATTCCACGCTTAATCTGTATTGGCAGTGATGTGATATTATTTGAATTTGTTTGGATATTAAGTGTGGTTTTCCAATTTTTCATTACTATGTTTAGGAACTGTATCAATTTAGGATCTACTTTGTATATTTCCAATATTTGTAGTAACCATGAGCGGGGTACACTATCAAAAGCTTTTTGGTAATCAATGTATGCATAGTGTAGCGACCTTTTTGTAGTTTTAGCTTGATAGGTCACCTCTGCATCTATTATCAGTTGCTCTTTACATCCTCGTGCTCCTTTGCAACAGCCATTTTGTTCTTCATTTATAATTTTGTTCTGTGTTGTATGTGTCATTAATTTCTGTTTAATGACTGAAGTTAATATTTTGTATATTGTTGGTAGGCATGTTATGGGGCGATATTTAGCTGGGTTTGCTGTGTCTGCTTGATCTTGAGGTTTCAGACAAGTTATTCCATGTGTAAGTGTATCAGGGAATGAGTATGGGTCTGCAATGTAACTGTTAAATAATTTAGTTAGATGAGAATGTGTTGAGGTGAATTTCTTTAGCCAGAAATTTGCTATTTTATCTTTTCCAGGTGCTTTCCAATTGTGAGTAGAATTAATTGCTTGGGTGACTTCATGTTGCAAAATTATCACTTCAGGCATTTGTTGTATCATCTTGTATGTATCTGTTTCTGCTTGTATCCATCGTGCATGCCTGTTATGTTGTACCGGGTTTGACCATATGTTGCTCCAGAAGTGTTCCATGTCTGTTATGTTTGGTGGATTGTCTATTTTAATGTGAGAGTTATCTATTGTCTGGTAAAATTTCTTTTGGTATGTGTTGAATGTTTGGTTTTGTTTCCTTCTATTTTCACTTTTTTTGTATCTTGTAAGTCGTTTGGCCAATGCTTGCAATTTCTGCTTCTTTTCATCTAATTGCTCTATCGCTTCTTGTTGTGAGATTTTACCTAATCTTTTTCGTTTTTTTCTGACATTTCATTTCTTATAAATTGTGTTAGCTGTCCGATGTCTTTTCTCAGTTTTTCTATTCTGATCTGTAGCCTGTGTTGCCATGCTGGTTTTGTGGGTTTCTTCTGTGTGTTGGTCGGTTCTGATCTCTGCCTAGTGTGTATATTTAGTGTAGTGAGTGCTCCTATATAAACCAGTAGTTGTAACTCTTCCGTAGTTGTATTTTCATTTATTTTGTTGTGTATGATTGTGTTGATAGTTTTTATTGTTGTTTCGACTTGTGGGTTATTTGGCGGTCTATGCAAGAATGGTCTAATGTCTGTATTTGTGACTTTGTATTCTATATATGTCAGCTGAAATTTTTCTTCTATACCTAACATGTGTGTCACTTCGTGTTCTATTTGTGCTTGCTCTGGTGGCTGTCTTAAGATTTCGTTTTCCGCTGATTGTTTAATTGATGCGTGTTGTTCTTTGTTTGTTGGCTCTGGGATGTTTGAGTCCTTTACTGTATTTTCTTCTTCTTCTTCTTCTTCTTCTTCTTCTTCTTCTTCTTCTTCTGATTGCACATTATTTTGTTCCAGTATTTGTTGTACTTGTTGTTTGTTGTTTTCTAATTCTGACTGGGGTATCCTGTTATTTTTTATTATTACACGGATCTGATCAGCTAGTAGTTGTTCTGTTAAAAGTTTTAATTCCGGGTATCTGGTAATAAATGTTGTGTATACTTGTGATCTGTATCCAGTTGTGTTGGTTCCTAAGAACATGAGGTGTCGGTTAACTTCATCTGACCATCTCATCCTCTGTCTTTGTTTTCCTTCTAGAGTGGTTGCAGGAAGCATATCCTGCAAAACACCTCTATTTGGATTTAAATCATTTTCCGTGTGGCTAGCAGTGTCGTTACCATTGTTGGCGGGCATAGGGTTCAAGCGTCATCCCCGACCATGACGGCGCTTGTCCGAGGCTTCTTTAGTTCTGTCCTGAACCAACTAATCACACTAAAAGGGGAGTTAGCCCTATTAGTGGTTTGTTCTTTTCGTCGCCTTTTACGACTGGCAGAACATACCGGAGGCCTATTCTTTTCCCGGGCCTCCACGAAAATTATTATTCTTCTTCTTCTTATTATTATTATTATAACAACCAAAGGTTGACAGAGAAGCTAAACCCGAATGCCTTGTTTGATGCTCCAAAAACCTATCGAAGAAGACACGATTCACGACGTCCTTGTGTGCGTTATAGCTCCTCTACTCGTAACGCTTTCTAATGCTGCTGAATGGTACTGTCCTCATCGAAGATATTGAGCGTGATTGTACGCGAGGAAACCGTCGAAATACGTTCCGAGGATTTAAGAACCTTAAGAAAGTGCACTGCACGCATAAAGACGGTCGCAAGGAAAATAATCGGTCGAATGAGAATCGACCGCTGATTTGTCTAGCTTGGAGTAAGGGAAAAGTTATGGATGTTAATAAAAGAACTGAGCAATTCGACACAAATTTGTTTAATCAACTAAAGAGCGTCTCGGAAATTTTCAGCAGTCTACAGTGGAAATTGCTACGGCAAGGATAATTCTAATCTCGGAAAAGCTCAGTCTAAAAATTCCGATTAGCCACGTTCAAGGATGAGACAAGAAACCATCAATTTTTCTAAAAATACCGCGAGTACGTGGCAGTAAAATTAGGTAATGAGTTAGAGCTTACACGGTCGTTCTAACAACCCATCAATCACTAATGAAGTACCATGGGGTAGCGTGGTGCTAGTAAATTACGTTTCCTCCACCAAACGCCGTACGGTGGCATATGGTTTACTGATACAGCCGTAGAAACGCTTTAGCGTCCTCGGTAATTGAGTGCAGTCTGTCGGTTCCATTAATGCAAATCAGTTGTGACGATTATAGGAAGAGATAATGCCGGGAATGTGACAGCCTTTGTAGAACAGTCGCTCCATAAAAGATTAGAACGACAAGGCGGCACAAGTATAAAAATGTGACTTAAGTTAGTCTTGAGAAGGCACCAGAGGACGAAAACCTCAGGTAAATTAAGTAAGTAGCATACACATTTTTTTAGTGTGCTTAAAAAAAGCGAGCGACTCATATGGCACTCTTGAAAGCAGGGCTGTTTCTTCTTTCGGCAAGCACATCATTATTAGTCATTGAATCACTTAATTACTGGCTTGCTGCAGGAGCAGCGGTATCAGAAGAAGGAGAAAAAGATAAGGTAAGATAGGTAAAATTCAGCGTTCTGGCCCTAGACGGGTCAATCGGAGCCGACCGACCGCCGTATCACCCTCTGCGAGTGGCGTAATTAGATGCGGTATGTAGGGGCTGTGGTCAGCACAGCGCTGTCCCGCTCGGTGCCAGGTTGCTTGACCTCGGAACCGCTACTAAGCGATCGAGTAACTCCTCATTTGGCCTCACGAGGCTGAGTGCACCCCGTACAAGTCCTCCCACCAAAGAAAAGTCACTGGCAGTACTGGAAATCGAACCCGGGTCCTCCCGAAGGCAGCCAGCAGCGCCGACCACTCAGCCACGGAGGCGGACTGCGAGAAAAGGAGGTACCTTGCTCTTTGGAACACCTAGGAATGGTGCACGCTCGTTCTGTATTCCATTAACCGTGGATTACTAAACCCTCGTAAAATGTACGATTGCAGTACGGTATAGAACAAGACATTTTGATTGCTATGAGAGTCTGTAGCCGTTGTGTTCCGAGGAACCCAATGTCATGTACGCGTTGCTGATGATTAATGGGTGGAAGGTGACCAAAAGGATCTGTCGCCGTAGGAATCTGGGCAGGCAAGCAGATTTGTACATCTTGAATAATACACTCCTGGAAATGGAAAAAAGAACACATTGACACCGGTGTGTCAGACCCACCATACTTGCTCTGGACACTGCGAGAGGGCTGTACAAGCAATGATCACACGCACGGCACAGCGGACACACCAGGAACCGCGGTGTTGGTCGTCGAATGGCGCTAGCTGCGCAGCATTTGTGCACCGCCGCCGTCAGTGTCAGCCAGTTTGCCGTGGCATACGGAGCTCCATCGCAGTCTTTAACACTGGTAGCATGCCGCGACAGCGTGGACGTGAACCGTATGTGCAGTTGACGGACTTTGAGCGAGGGCGTATAGTGGGCATGCGGGAGGCCGGGTGGACGTACCGCCGAATTGCTCAACACGTGGGGCGTGAGGTCTCCACGGTACATCGATGTTGTCGCCAGTGGTCGGCGGAAGGTGCACGTGCCCGTCGACCTGGGACCGGACCGCAGCGACGCACGGATGCACGCCAAGACCGTAGGATCCTACGCAGTGCCGTAGGGGACCGCACCGCCACTTCCCAGCAAATTAGGGACACTGTTGCTCCTGGGGTATCGGCGAGGACCATTCGCAACCGTCTCCATGGAGCTGGGCTACAGTCCCGCACACCGTTAGGCCGTCTTCCGCTCACGCCCCAACATCGTGCAGCCCGCCTCCAGTGGTGTCGCGACAGGCGTGAATGGAGGGACGAATGGAGACGTCTCGTCTTCAGCGATGAGAGTCGCTTCTGCCTTGGTGCCAATGATGGTCGTATGCGTGTTTGGCGCCGTGCAGGTGAGCGCCACAATCAGGACTGCATACGACCGAGGCACACAGGGCCAACACCCGGCATCATGGTGTGGGGAGCGATCTCCTACACTGGCCGTACACCACTGGTGATCGTCGAGGGGACACTGAATAGTGCACGGTACATCCAAACCGTCATCGAACCCATCGTTCTACCATTCCTAGACCGGCAAGGGAACTTGCTGTTCCAACAGGACAATGCACGTCCGCATGTATCCCGTGCCACCCAACGTGCTCTAGAAGGTGTAAGTCAACTACCCTGGCCAGCAAGATCTCCGGATCTGTCCCCCATTGAGCATGTTTGGGACTGGATGAAGCGTCGTCTCACGCGGTCTGCACGTCCAGCACGAACGCTGGTCCAACTGAGGCGCCAGGTGGAAATGGCATGGCAAGCCGTTCCACAGGACTACATCCAGCATCTCTACGATCGTCTCCATGGGAGAATAGCAGCCTGCATTGCTGCGAAAGGTGGATATACACTGTACTAGTGCCGACATTGTGCATGCTCTGTTGCCTGTGTCTATGTGCCTGTGGTTCTGTCAGTGTGATCATGTGATGTATCTGACCCCAGGAATGTGTCAATAAAGTTTCCCCTTCCTGGGACAATGAATTCACGGTGTTCTTATTTCATTTTCCAGGAGTGTATATTTTACTCAACTTGTGCTGAAGAACTGTTGCACTGTCCACAACTTGGGGCAGCCGTGGCTCCCTATAAGCAGAAGCCCAACACGGGCGTGTGGCTATGTTGTACACTGAATGTTTGCCGGTAGTGCTAGCTATCAACGGTTCGGGGTAATCGTCGGCACCAACCGCAAGCTACCTAAAAAAAAAATTGTCTGTATGTGAGAGAAAACTGAATAAACTTTTTTCTCCTGTAACATACACAGTATCGTGTTCAATTGTTGAGCAAAACTGACTCTCTCGTAACGACACAAACAAAAAACTGCACTACAAAAATACGAAATCTTGACAGTGTGCGCTGAGGAAAAGACCGAGACTGTACCTAGGTATTTCAGAATGTCACAAGCACTTCTTCTCCATCATTAAAAGGAACAAGAAAGTATTATACACGAGTTTTCACCTCGACAATAAAGCATTCCAGATATCTTTTCGCAGATTCACAGAAAACGGATCTCATTCTCTAAAAACCTCAACTTCTCTCTACTATGCCTCCAGTAAGAATGCCCCAGCGCTACACGACTGACTAACTAGCAAGTCAGCCACAGATGAAACTCAACAGTGTGTCAAGGATCTTATTCACTACTCACGTAGTGTGCACATTCGTCTTCGTCCCAGTACAGTAAAGGTGAGTTATTCACAATAACAGAAAACAAATGAGGATCTTACACAACCAGCAACACGCAACTAATCTCTAAGTAGAAGAAGGCTTGTAACATCGTCTTGGCGGTCTTCTCTGGTCGGCGGCCCAGGTTCTTCACCGGTCAGGTCAGCGAGTTGGTGGCGATGTTCAAAGCGCCGTTCGTGGCACCTGCAGGAATCATCATCGAGTCGCCAGCTCCAGCATTATCGATAAGCTACGATACTACATTTTGTACATGGAAAACAAAGGCGTTTTTCAGCGCGGCAGGACCTCCTCGTAAAATTTCAGTCACCAACTTTCTCTTCAGAGTGTGAAAATATTTTGTTGGCGCGCACCTATACAGGGTGTTACAAAAAGGTACGGCCAAACTTTCAGGAAACATTCCTCACACACAAAGAAAGAAAATATGTTATGTGGACATGTGTCCGGAAACGCTTACTTTCTATGTTAGAGCTCATTTTATTACTTCTCTTCAAATCACATTAATCATGGAATGGAAACACACAGCAACAGAACGTACCAGCGTGACTTCAAACACTTTATGTTACAGGAAATGTTCAAAATGTCCTCCGTTAGCGAGGATACATGCATCCACCCTCCGTCGCATGGAATTCCGGATGCGCTGATGCAGCCCTGGAGAATGGCGTATTGTATCACAGCCGTCCACAATACGAGCACGAAGAGTCTCTATATATGGTACCTGGGTTGCGTAGACACGAGCTTTCAAATGCCCCCGTAAATGAAAGTCAAGAGGGTTGAGGTCAGGAGAGCGTAGAGGCTATGGAATTGGTCCGCCTCTACCAATCCATCGGTCACCGAATCTGTTGTTGAGAAGCGTACGAACACTACGTACTGGTGTGCTCGATGCTAGAACTGTAGAGCAATGAGTCGCATGTCAACACAAGCACCGACATCAACATTACATTCCTTCAATTGGGCTAACTGGTGGTGAATCGAGGAAGTACAGTACATACTGACGAAACTAAAATGAGCTTTAACATGGAAATTAAGTGTTTCCGGACACATGTCCACATAACATCTTTTCTTTATGTGTGTGAGGAATGTTTCCTGAAAGTTTGGCCGTACGTTTTTGTAACACCCTGTATAGGGAGAAATGATCATCATAATAAAATAAGAGAAATCAGAGCTCGCACGGAAGGATATAGGTGTTTGTTTTTCCCGCGCGCTGTTCGAGAGTGGAACGGTAGAAAAAAATGGCTCTGAGCACTGTGGGACTTAACATCTGAGGTCATCAGTCCCCTAGAACTTAGAATTACTTAAACCTAACCAACCTAAGGACATCACACACATCCATGCCCGAGGCAGGATTCGAACCTGCGTCCGTAGCGGTCGCGCAGTCCCAGACTGTAGCGCCTAGAACCGCTTGGCCACCATGGCCGGCTTTCGCGCAGTGGGACGGCTATTATCATTAGCTGCTGGACGAATTCGCTATTTCCAAATATGTAGGGACGATTAAATCTTCAATTTGGATCGTAATTGGGGCAGTAATTTTACGTTCATTAGGGTCTGGCCCCATTGATAGCCATGCCTCGTGTCGTGAATTTAGCCATCTTCAAGGCAAGTCTCTGCGTCCGGTGGAGATTCCGCCAAACTTTCGCGGGTCACCATGGACTTGTTATAAAATATGAGTGGACAAGAAATGACGTAACTGTGTGACACATTATTGTAAATTCACAGTTAGCGCAGTGACAAGTTATCAGGATCTGGCAGCGATCTCAGTAGCAACTAAACCTGCGCACCATCTGTTTTACGGTATTCATACTACCATGGAAGTCACACGTCATTTGGACTGTTCTCAAGAACAGTGTAACAACGAAAAGTAGTGTTACAACAGCCATCGCCGTCTTTCTGAATTGATGCTGTTATATGTGAGTCAGCTGTTGTTAGTAACACTGTCAACTATATCTGCTGAATTATACAGAAGTGCTGTGTCCCTGTCTGTAAAAGCAAACACTTGTCGGGACCAAAAGATAGTGTGTTAAGTTTCCGAATTGAAAAAGTTACGCGAGAAGTGGACACGCTCGATGCACAGCAGAGATTTCATCACAACAGAACAGCCGTTAGTAAAGTATCAATTAAACGTGTTCTTCCTTTGGCTTTAAAATTTCTAGTAATGGAACCAGCCTGAAAATAACATTTATTGTGTGATTTTGACAATCATAACATAAATTGCCATGAAATCCAGTAGTAGTTGGTGTTTGGAATACGAACTCTAACAACATCGCCACGTTTACCGGAGTGCGAGAACAGTATTGTATACTTGGGATAAATCGAATGAGATAGCACTGTTTTAAACAAGAGTCGCCTTGTAATCGGGAGTGTGGAGGCTCCAGTCTTCATCCGGCCAGTTTAAATTTAGGTTTTGCATTGTATCCATAAATTATTTCAGACAAATGCCGCATGGTTCCAGCTATAAGGTTACGGCCGACTATCTGTCGCATTCTTTTCAAACTGGACCTGTGTACATGATGACGTTATTTTTGTTGGAAAACCTAAATTGGCAGGACTGAAAAACTGGCGTGGCTGTTGGAGGAGCTTCTAGGAGATGTTGCTGTGATAAATGTCATTTAGAAAATTAATTTCCTCAGTCTAAAAATTGGAGCAAGAACACCAGGAATGAAAAACACAGTGGTTCAAATGGCTCTGAGCACTATGGGACATAACTTCTGAGGTCATCAGTCCCCTAGAACTACTTAAACCTAATTAACCTAAGGACATCACACACATCCATGCCCGAGGCAGGATTCGAACCTGCGACCGTAGCGGTCGTGCGGTTCCAGATTGTAGCGCCTAGAACCGCTCGGCCACCCCGGCCGGCAAGAACACAGTGCTATATCATTTCCTTTTTTGTTTGCCTGAGCCCAACTTGTTGAGTGTGTTTATAGAGATCGCGTTGGGCCCTCACTCGCTCATGATCCATTCTTTAGTAGGTTTTGACTTAGATCCAGTCGGTAAACTCATTATCACAGCACAAGCTAGCTGCACAAAGTAAGACTGGCGTTGAAAAAACGTCAGACCGGCAGCGCTCTGATGCCCATTTCGATGTGCAACGCTCTCTGGCCGGCGCGGCGCAGCGTTTTGTTCAGAAGCGCGTTACTGCGCATGCGCGTGCCTCGGAACACGCCTCGCGCCACGCGTGCGCTTCAGAAGTAAACAAATAGCCGCCCCCGCATGTCCTGTGTGTGCACGTGTTACCGGCGAACAGCTTCGTCATAATATTTACCGGCGCAATACCGGCGCCGTGTGCACGGCTTTGCGCCAACGGAAACGATGTTTGCTCCCCGTAATTGGTGTGTAGTATACCTTTTCCGCTGTGCGCGTTTTGCTGCAGTGCAAACACGTAGGTGCTCCGTACTGTTCCCCGAAATTGGCCGAATCACTCAAGTATTCCCTTTCACTTTCAGCTGTCGGAAATCAGACAGATGTGCAGCTGCAGTACACACGAGACGCTTCGTTCTAGTCTTTAACTTTGAAAACCTTCAGCAAATACACCTTTTTTTCATGCGTACCACGCCCCTTGAGTAATGATCGGTGTTGCTAGAATGCTGAGATAATTTTCGCTTATCTGGCCTGAAGCATGATTGACGATGAATTTCTGAAACAGTTTTTTTTCTGTGAAATCGTAATATATCTCTAACTCACGGTGTAGTACCACATGCACCGTGTAAATATTTATATGTATAGCGGTTAGAGGAGATAGAAACACTTTTTTGTGTGACAAAAATGTCGCAGATGCACTGTTTGCCCGCTGAATGTCAATGTAGGCTTTGACGCTAGTGATTTTCAGAGACGGCTTTCAAACTGCCGTGCAATGAATATTGTTTTAGAGATGTTCCTGAAAGTGTCGTTCGTTAGAATTTGTTCACAAGTGGCATCTTCGTGCTGATGATTGTGTGACATGCTCAAAACAATCACGTGTTAAGGGGAGTTGGAACGCCCTATCCCGACAATGTTAAATTTAGTGACTTTTGGCTTCCCTGTATTTCAGGAACGGCTGTAGCCATTGACATGAAACTTTTACAGGACATTAAACTGTATGCTCTGAGTCTACTGAAGTACAATAAGTGCATTTCAGCCACTGCTTTCGGAAATACAATTTTTTAATTACACGGTTAAAATTTTGTGTACTTTTTTTGTACGTTATCCTAAATAATTTTAATTATACGTAACATTATGTCCTCCTATTAGTTCAGTAGATTTGGGATATGTATGTTAATACTCCCTGAAAATCTGAATACTCTACTCGAAGTGGTTTCTGAGATTTAGGGAAAAATGCAACAGAAAATGTGAATGTTCAGGAACGGCTTCTAAAGTTTCAAACGACTGTAACTCACTCAGAAGCACCTTGCACCATACGGTATATCATCATCTTGATCTTTTTCCAAGTTCTTCCTTCTTTTGTTCTTTCTGGGATCCTTAGTGGCCAATTGTGCTGTATACTCTGCTTTATCAATGCGAACCTTGTCCATCCTTTCAAGTTCTCTGATGCAGTTTGCTCCAGGATTAATTCCCATATGCTGTAGCACTTTCACCCTACCAATGTTGCCATCATGAAAAGCAATAACAGCATCACTCAAACCCCACTTTATTGTCTTCATTCCAACAAAAACATTTTTTGGTAAGCGAGTCCATATAACATTATTCAACGACTCATTGGGATTTTGAGTCTGACCATGCAGACACTTCTTCAGTAATTCAGGATTTGCCAGGTCTCTGTAAATAGTTTTTATGATATCCATGACTGCTGCAGTAATGGAATTTTTGTGGCTGTATGAACTGTTTGAGTATTGATCATTGCGGTAATTGCACCATGAATCAGGTCCAGGAGGGCAAAGGTGGTGTATTGGTTTTTCATCAGTTGACAGTCTGTGGAATAAGGTAGCTCATACTGCCAGCTTCATTTTCAACAGATCCTCAGTATTATTTCTAATGGCCATCCGATAATACTGCTGTAGATCATCAATCATTTTGTCTGTCAGCCTGTCTCTTATCATAAAGTTTCTTGTCTCTCAAACTTTGTTTCAACTTCCTCAACCTGGTGCCCATTTTCGCCTGGACATAACGTTTATAACACAGCGATCCACAGCCTTCTATATAAACAAATTACAGATTTTATTAGATCTTGAAGTAATGCACACAAAAATTTTAACATTTTCAACCAGTGTATGTTCTATTTAAAACAATAAAATACTTCCCATGTGAGTTTATAAGTGATGTGTATACCATTTTATTCCGAAAATTGCAAATTTCATAATGAGAGAAAAATGCGAAAATGTGAAATTTTTTTTCCCATTCTAACTCCCCTTAAATAAATAACGGCTGCAGCTTCAGCCAAACGGGCAACCAGTGGAATTTGTATGTGTGTCGTCTTGTAGACCAGACGCTTCATCCCCTCTTCCCGCACCCCCTCCTCCCTCTCTCCCACCAAAGAAATTCCACAGGAGGTAAGCAACATCTCAAAGACATCTGTTTTACTTTAATACTCATGTTAAACTTCGTATTGTAAGAGGGAAATTTTTGAAAATCAAACAAATAAACGTAACAGAACAGTTTAGTTTTGTGCTTTGGGAATCTGAAAAAATTTGCAGCGTAGCTTTATTACTTCCATGGCATTTCTGTAGCAATGACTGCGATCGCCATAGTACGTTTCAGATACTCGTCAAGAAACAGGCAAGAACGAGGTGATCAAGTATTTTATTCCCGAGCTGCTGTGTTCCGTTTGTTGAAAAAGTGCCAATTGCCGGCAGGGGGAAGAAATCTGTTTTCAGAGGTACGGAATGTGTTGAGGAACAAGATACTTGTTTGCGTGTCAGAGAGTCGGAGCATATGCGAAAGCTGTTCTGCTGGGTGGCTCGGTTCCCGGACGCGATGCACAGATGCCGCGAAGGGCAAAAAAACACAATGGCTGTCCCAGGCGGGCGGCGACGCTAAAGCAAAGTGGGCGGCAGCAGCAGCCGAGGCGGCGCACGACTTGCCACTCGGCAGTGCTGCTCCGCGGATGCGACTCCGGTCGAATTTTCCATCCCGTGTTCCTGTCTTCCGGTATAGCGGATCTGTTACCTCCAAACGTGTAGTCTTATTGAGAAAGAAAGGTCAAAGTTCAACGTGCCGTTCACGACGGCCTCGATACATACATTCTCGAAGTCGAGAGGTATACGTAAACGCTAGTGTGGGCATGAAAGAGTCGTCATTGTCTGACTTGTGGGATTCAGCATGACTTACGCAGAATTAATGTCCGGTGCGATAAACGCAAACTGTAGACAATCATAAGTTACATCTACAGCTACTTTGAAGGGTACGGTGGCGAATAAAAATCTTGTATTATGCGACTACCGCGAGTCACTGGTTTTCATGTCAGGTGCTACCCTTGATTCACTTGTGTACTTTAGTGGTTGTGGTAGCTGTTATGTTTCTGGAGATGTGATTGAGTGAAGTGGTCGCTATCACATAGTGCTGATCACAAGAGCATCTTCCGTCTCTTTCGCAGCATTTTATATTTCACGGTAAAAAAAGTTCTATGTTGTCAGAGCTTTTATGAATATTTCTGAATGTCAACGAATGTTCTAAAATATTACTGAATTTTCTGGATTTTAGAATTTTTTAGAAGGTTCCTGAATTTTTTAAATGTTCTTGAATGTTTTGGAATGTTCTCTGTGTTCTATAACGAAGTGACTGGCATAGTACCTTATTTCAAATCAGGTCATTGTTGAACACTTCTGGATTCAAGAGTACTGGTGAGTGTTTTTGAGTATTCGAGAGTAGTTTTTAGTGTTGCATACTAACATTTTTACAATTTTTTGAATGTTCATTTTTACTGTGTTCCCGAATGATCTGGAATGTTCGCAGAAAACACATGAAAATAAATCCAAGAGAAATGATCTTATTCAGCTAGTAATAGAAGGAAACAAGAATACAAATGGTTCAAACGGCTCTGAGCACTATGGGACTTAACATCTAAGGTCATCAGTCCCCTAGAACATAGAACTACTTAAACCTAACTAACCTAAGGACATCACACACATCCATGCCCGAGGCAGGATTCGAACGTGCGACCGTAGCGGTCGCGCGGTTCCAGACTGTAGCGCCTAGAACCGCTCGGCACTCCGGCCGGCTAAAACAAGAATACAGATTTTAGTGATACAAACTCAAACGGAAAATATCAATTAATCTAGCTTGTTCATCCTCAAAAATTAACCGTTTACTAAAACATGCATACACTCACTTTAACAAAATTTATTGAACTATGCTAAAAGTCATCTTGCTGGAAATCCATAACCAGCACACACTTCCTTCCTCAACTGTGCAATAATGGAAATCCGGAAATTACTAAAACAGTCTCGAATGATTTGCTGTACAAGGCCAATTGGTTTGGATGGCGGAAGAAAATCACTCGTATCACTATTTCATGTTGAATACAGTGATTTGCGGTACTCTGGTTTTGATTGTCGCACTTCTGTAGAACGCCCAACTTGTTTCGTAACTGCTAAGATGTAAGGTGTACAACTGGAGTCTCTTTTTCACACTACACACAAAATACTTCTGAGTTACTTATCTTTCCTTCCATACACGTTTCTTACACCTTACTGTGCTTTGCTCCAACTAGCTGGCCATAGCTGTGGCCGTCCATCATACTCCGCTATGTTACCGGAAAAATTTTAAATGTTGGAGTCCTCCTCTTCTTACATTCTCTGCGTTGGAAGGGTAAGAAATTAGCATTCTAAGGCCCCTTAATTTTCGGCAGCTAATAATGGTTCTGTTACAGTAGTCTTAATCTGAACTCGAATATCTGCGCACGCACACGCACACACAAAGCTTGTATCAGTCACAACACGGCACGTAGCAAGCTGGCAATTTCATTTTCTGAAATCTTTGTAACATTCTCGCAATGGCAATATGATTGACATACACTGCCTGGAAACAAAAAAACAGTTAAGCCCACTAACACGTGGTCAGATGTCGAAGTACACACCGTCGGCTGGAATGTAAATGATTACGCTTGCAGTTCTTTGTAACAGGGTGAACGGCTACCGAGAGTGCATTAGTATTGCTCGTGTTAAGTGGAGTTACCAGGCTAAGTAGCTTGAATCTTTTCTGTCGTGTCAAATCTTCGTCCCGTCAACTTTATGTTCAACTTGGGAAACAGAAAGAAATCTCATAGAGCCAAGGTCATGTGAATCCTGGCCTCGCGTTGGTGAAGGACCCGGTCATTCCTGCGCCAAATTCTGGACGTTTCTTTCTTACGTCCTCCCTTAGCCACTTCAGGACATAACTATAGAATTCTCCAGTAATCGTTGACCACGACATACTTGTGGATTATCCCATCAGTATGGAAGAAACAGATCAGGAAGGATTTGACGTTTCTTTTAAATTGACTGCTTTCTTTGGCCGAGGTGAAGATTGGCTTTTCCACGTGGATGATTGCTCTTTCGTTTGAGGGTCATAACCATAAACGCAAATTTCGTCACCTGTAAGGAACTTAGAAAGACAATTGGAGTCCGTTCGCAGTAGTGCTATCAGTTCCATGCATTCATGCGGTGCTCCTTTTGGAGCCGTGGCACGAACTTTGCAGTAATCCTTCTTATGTCCCATGTTTCTGACAAAATCGGCTGACATGTGTTCCACGTGACAATCCCCCGGTGTTCCAGACGTCGTGGATGGTCTGCCTACGATCCGTCACAATCTCATGCCTAACAACATTGTCATTTTCTTGTGTAATACCGGCGGATGGTCGTCCCTAACGTTCTCTCAGGTAGGTCATTGCAAAATCGCAACATAAGCAAACGTCAATATGGAAAACTGCGGAACAATAAACGCGCCTACATACATCGAAGCCGCTAGGCATACTGATGCACGAAACGTGTATTACGCTGCTCTTAGCTGCGTTTGGGTGTGCTACCGTGTGTAAGCGCGTGCCACAGAAATTTTGGGAACTTCTGGGTACCGTCTCATATGTTCCACAAGCTACTGTACAGTGCATTATTGAGGGTACATAGTACCAATGTTGTTGATCGTGTGCAGGCCAATTACCGTACTGTACGAGGGAAAAATAACCTCTGTACGTGCTCCAGTCTCACTTTACTCTCATGATCCCAACGCGAAATCTACGATGGTGTCAGTTCTGTAGTGACGCAGTCTTCTTGGAATTCAAGTTCTCTAAATTTACCCAACAAGTTTGACGAAAGCTCGTCGTCTCTCTGCCAAGGATTCCCATTTAAGTTGTCTGAGTATTTCAGTTAGACATTGGTGTAGTCGATATGGGCATGTTACGCTCCTAGTAACACGTTCTGAATTCGTTAGATGTTTGTCACGCCTACTGAACAATGTCTCAGAGCAGTGGAACAGCACTCTAGAATTAGTCGCGCTAGGGTCTTTTATGCGAATTCTTTTGCAGTCGCGCTGCGCGTTCCCAGAACGCATCCAAGTAAATCTTCGCCTTCTCCAATATTAATTTTACGTGATCGTTCCATTTCATATCACTCTTTGGTCTTACACCTTAACACTTACACGGAGTAACGTACTAAACGTGTTCACCACCAATCTAGTAATCGTCTGCTGTCAGTTTCTTTCTTTTCGTTATAGGGATTATTTTAACTCTTTATTTGGTAATGTCGCTCTGAAGCAACATAGAAATAAGGGCTACTTTACAGCAGTGAATCCACATTCTAACCCTTTCTTTGATACGAGTGCATACAAGCAACATTTCTACTCTGTGGACCAGACATAATTAATACTCGGTTCCGAGTTAGTTTATGCATAGCGATCTGTGTAAGTGGCAGCACGTCTTTGTGAACGTAGTTTCTTGACACGTTTTTATTACTTGTCTGTCTGTTCGGTACAAATTTTGCAGTTGATTTTAAATTAACTTCACGATGAGCTACAGACTTGAAATGTTAAACATAGCATAGAACAGGACGACAATGCAATATTTACTCGTTTTCTTGTCTGGCGTGGGGGGGGGGGGGGGGGGGGTTACTTAGTGTACCGGTGCAATTTCTCTGTTTTCATGTTCCGTGCATGAATGGTTCGTGGGAAGAAAGATTGCTGGTGAACCTCCGTGTGAGCTGGAATCTCTCTTAATTTTATTTTCACTGTCTTTTCGCGAGATACACGTAGGAGGAAGCTACATAATGGTTCAGTCAGCTAAAGAGAAACTGAAATAAATCCTAAATTTACTACTTGCCTCTGTTGTAATTTCATCAAAATGTTTGAAATCGATTGAAAAATTTTTCATATCTAGACTAAAGAGCAGAAAATAATGATTTAAATAAAAATTAATTTTTAATGTAACACGGTTTTAAAACTGAATAAAAAGTATAAAATAATTTCTCCTAGCCCGTACAGATTCCTAACTCCATACAGATAGTACTGAAAAATTGTGAAATTTCAACGTCTATGAAAAAGCTGTAAGATTTAAAACTAAAAATGTGGGGAGCATACAACAGATATTGATGCATGAGTATTTTAGCTCCTTACTCTTACACTACTGACTTAATAACGAAGAAATAGTTCACTTACTACACTGAAGCTCCAAAGGAACTGGAATAGGCATGCATATCCAAATACAGAGTTACGTAAACATATGACGCTGGCCTATATAACACAGCAAGTGTCTGGCGCAGTTGTTAGATCGGTTACTGCTGCTACAATGGCAGGTTATCAAGATTTAAGTGAGTCTGAACATGGTGTTACAGTCGGCGCCCGAGCGATGAGACACGGCAACTCCGAGGTAGCGATGGAGTGAGGATTTTCCCTACAACCATTTCACGAGTGTACTGTGAAATTCAAGGATCCGGTAAAACGTCAAATCGCCGACATCGCTGCGACCGGAAAAAGATCCTGCAAGAACGGAGCAACGCCAACTGAAGAGAATCGTTCGATGTGACAGAAGTGCAACCCTTCCGCAAACTGATGCAGATTTCAATGCTGGGCGATCACCAAGTGTCAGCGTGCCAACCATTCAACGAATAATATCGATAAGGACTTTCGGAGCCGAAGACCCACTCTGGTATCCTTGATGACTGCACGGCACAAAGCTTGACGCCTCGCCTGGGCCCGTCAAACGCCGACCTTGGACGGTTGCTGACTGGAAACATGTTGCCTGGTCGGACGAGTCTCGTCTCAAATTGCATCGAGCCGATGGACGTGTACGTGTATGAGACAGCTTCATGAATCCATGGACCCTGCATTTCAGCAGGAGAGTGTTCAAACTTGTTGGTGCTTTTTAATGGTGTGGGGCGTGTGCAGTTGGAGTGATATGGGACCCAGGATACGTCTAGATACGACTCCGACAGTTGAGGCGTACGTTAGCATCCTGTCTGATAACCTGCATTCATTCATGTTCATTGTGCATTCCAACGGACTTCGGCAACTCCAGCGGGACAACGCGACACCCCACACGTGCAGAATTGCTACAGAGTGGCTCCACGAGCACTCTGTTAAGTTTGAACACTTCCACTGGCCACCAGTCTCCCCAGAAATGAACATTAGTGAGCATATCTTGGATGCCTTATAACGTGCTGTTCGGAAGAGATAAGAGATCCCCCCCACCTCGTACTCTTACGGGTTTTGTCGACAGTCCTGCAGGATTCATGATGTCAGTTCCCTCCAGCACTACTTTAGAGATTAGTCGAGTCCATGCCACGTCGTGTTGCGGCACTTCTGCGTGCTCGCGGGCCCCCTACACGATATTAAGCAAGTGTACCAGTCTCTTTCGCTCTTCAGTGTGTTACGTGTTGCATGCGCCCCACTGTTCTCGTTTTAAATCGAACAAATATTTTGATAGCGGTTAAAAACTGTCATTAATTTTCAAGCCTATGTGAATGGGTTTAGGAATCTGTATGGGGCTAGGAATTTTTTTTTCCTTTTCTAGATTTAAAAAAAAGTATATTAAACATTCGTTTGTATTTACAGTACTGGCTATTAAAATTGCTACACCACGAAGATGACGTGCTACAGACTCGAAATTTAACCAACAGGAAGAAGATGCTGTCATATGCAAACGATTAGCTTTTCAGAGCATTCACACAAGGTTGGCGGCGCTGGCGACACCTACAACGTGCTGACATGAGGAAAGTTTCCGACCGATTTCTCATACACAAACAGCAGTTGACCGGCGTTGCCTGGTGAAACGTTGTTGTGATGCCTCGTGTAAGGAGGAGAAATGCGTACCATCACGTTTCCGACTTTGATAAAGGTCGGATTGTAGCCTACCGCGATTGCGGTTTATCGTATCGCGACACTGCTGCTCGCGTTTGTCGAGATCCAATGACTGTTAGCAGAATATCGTATCGGTGGGTTCAGGAGGGTAATACGGAACGCCGTGCTGGATCCCAACGGCCTCGTATCACTAGCAGTCGAGATGACAGGCATCTTATCCGCATGGCTGTAACGAATCGTGCAGCCAGGTGTCGATCCCTGAGTCATCAGATGGGGACGTTTGCAAGACTACAACCATCTGCACGAACAGTTTGACGACGTTTGCAGCAGCAGGACTATCAGCTTGGAGATCCTGGCTGCTGTTACCCTTGACGCTGCATCACAGACAGGAGCGCCTGCGTTGGTGTACTCAACGACGAACCTGGGTGCACGAATGGCAAAACCTCATTTTTTCGGATGAATCCAGGTTCTGTTTACAGCATCATGATGGTCGCATCCGCGTTTGGCGACATCGCGGTGAACGCACATCGGAAGCGTGTATTCGTGATCGCCATACTGGCGTATCACCCGGCGTGATGGTATGGGGTGCCATTGGTTACACGTCTCGTTCACCTCTTGTTCGCATTGACGGCACTTTGAAAAGTGGACGTTACATTTCAGATGTGATACGGCCCGTGGCTCTACCCTTCATTCGATCCCTGCGAAACCCTACATTTCAGCAGGATAATGCGTGACCGCATGTTGCAGGTCCTGTACGGGCTTTTCTGGATAGATAAAATGTTCGACTGCTGCCCTGGTCAGCACATTCTCCAGATCTCTCACCAACTGAAAACGTCTGGTGAATGGTGGCCGAGCAACTAGCTTGTCACAATACGCCAGTCACTACTCTTGATGAACTGTGGTATCGTGTTGAAGCTGCATGGGCAGTACACGCCATCCAAGCTCTGTTTGACTCAATGCCGAAGCGTATCGAGGCCGTTATTACGGCCAGAGGTGGTTGTTCTGGGTACTGATTTCTCAGGATCTACGCACCCAAATTGCGTGAAAATGTAATCGCATGTCAGTTATAGTATATTTGTCCAATGAATACCCGTCTGTCATCTGCATTTCTTCTTGGTGTAGCAATTTTAATGACCAGTAGTGTAAATACGAGCTGTTTCGCTATCGACGTTGGTTATTCTCAACTGCCCACGAACACGAAGTATTACGAGTGGCCAGCAGTATGGTGAAGCGGTCGTTGCTCGCGGGCGGGCCTGCCGGAAGCTGACGGCCGTTGGTTTTGCCGGCGGGCGGCGGCCAGGCGTGACCCGGGCCGCGGGCGCCACTGGCGGCGGTGGTGTTGAGAGGCGGCACTGTGTGTGTGTGTGTGTGTGTGTGTGTGTGTGTGTGTGTGTGTGTGTGTGTGTTTTTCGGGAGGGGAGGCGGGGACAGCTACTGTGCTAGCAGCTGTGGGCTCCGTGCCGTGACCCCGCGACAGCGGGCAGATAACTTTGCGAAACAGCGCGCGCGATACGGCTCCATCAAGGACGCCACTTCCTGCCAATGACTCACTCATTCAGCTCGCTCGTTTAGCCTCTGCGCCGTTCACCAGCCCCCGCAGACGTCTAGCAATTCTCGTTCTATTTTTAGACACCAGCTGGCAGTCGGGGCAGGCGTCGTTTAGTTGGACGGGAATATCGTCTGTACAAATGGTCAGCGACGAAACAGTATTTAGGTCCTACAAGTTGGCCAACAGCGTCGTTTTCAAACGGTATCTTTGTCATATCCAAAAGATGCCGAAATGAGCGTTTGAAAGCAGAAAAAAAATTAAAAATTGATAATGATTCGTAAAGTACGGAATCTTGTGCGGAGCTAGGGAGTACAGCTTTGAGTGCTGTTTAATTAACAGTGCAGATTTGTGCAAGTTACAATAATGTGAAATGAAGTTACTGCCATCACCAGTGCAGTAGACGAGAAGAGAGAAAATAGCAATGAAGTCATCAGAGGTGAGATGCCATTGTCTCTAAGTGAATGAGAGACTAAGTGATGCACAGCTCAAGTGGTCTGGACATATGAAAGTGCTGTGGATTAACTGCCTGTCTGAACATTAATAGAGGAAGAGAAGCCTTGGGTACGATGCTGAAATCAGTATTTATTTGTTCATTAAGGACACGCGTTTTGCCTAATTCATCTTCATATTGGGCGGTAAATGTAGATAAGCAAGTTGTGAATACCGATGAGGAAACATGCGCATAAATAAATTGCCCCCGTCAAGTGCAAGAAAAATAGTCGAGGCTCATACATGCTCCTGTCATGTATTTAAAAATGTATCACCCGATAACCCTACCGGGACGCTTAATGTGGTCCAGTGAATACAAAGCAGGATCAGGCCCGTGCCATGTCAGACGGTAAATATGCTGGAAGCGTCCTTCTGTATGTTGCGTCCACATACAGAGTGCTGAATAGCACTGGATATGCAGTAAGTATGTGGCCCGGCTTTCCGGGCGGGAAGGAGCGCCTGGTCCCCGGCACGAATCCGCCCGGCGGATTTGTATCGAGGTCCGGTGAACCGGCCAATCTGTGGATAGTTTTTAGGCGGTTTTCCATCTGCCTCGGCGAATGCGGGCTGGTTCCCCTAATTCCGCCTCAGCTACACTATACCGGCGATTGCTGCACAAACAAGTTCTCCACGTACGCATACACCACGATTACTCTACCACGCAAACATAGGGGATACACTCGTCTGGTGTGAGACGTTCCCTGGGGGGTCCACCGGGGGCCGAACCGCACGATAACCCTGGGTTCGGTGTGGGGCGGCAGAGGTGTGAAGTGGACTGCGGTAATCGTCGTGGGGTTGTGGACCACTGTGGCTGCGGCGGGGACGGAGCCTCTCCGTCGTTTCTAGGTCCCCGGTTAACATAAAATACATTACAAGTATGTGGCCGCAGAATGTAGAGCGAGTCTTCCAGCATATTTGTCATGTGACAGATTATAGGGCCTGATCCTGCCTTGTATTCACTGGACCGCATTACGCGTCCCGGCAAGGTTATCGGGTGTTACACTTTTAAATACATGACAGGAGCATGTATCAGCCTCGATTATTTTTCGCGCACGTGACGAGGGCAATTTATGTATGCGGATGTTTTTTCACCGATATCCATAACTTGCTTATCTAAATTAATCGGCCAGTCTGAAAATGTCTTCGAATAATGCGAGACGCTCGTCTTTGGTGAATAAGTAAAATTAATTTCAGCCTCGCAACTCAGACTTGGTTTCTTCTCCTCATGCCACATATTGGTTGCTCTATCACCACGCAATGCAGTGGAAAACCTTTAACAGTACTTGGATTGAAATGTGCAGGACAAAAGAGGTATAGGACTTGCGAGAAAAAGAAGGCTGGGTCAGATTAAGGAAGATCTGAAGACTGGAGGAGAAAACTGGGAAACAATATCAAGACAAGAAGTATATGTAGAGGGAGCAATATGAAGGCAGATTGTTCATAAAAAATCTATTCGGCTCACTGGAAGTATACGAAGATGACGATAGTTGCCTGTTTTAAATGCTTCCCCATATAAACGGTTGTAATTGTTTTTATCCTTATGAACGGTTTTATTTTGCAATACACGGAGCATGTCAAGACAAACAGTAAATGTCTTAGGAGATGGTGGCGCTATAACGTTACTCGAATAAAACACTCCATAATACATGTGCCCTATTTTTATTGGTTGCAGTGACAGAGGTGCTAGAGTGTAAACCGAATACACTTTCGAGTTCGCTTGACAGCACGTGTAACTCTTCTCGGGCAATCTTGCCTTTCTTTTATGGAGGCACCACTGTTCATCTCTTGCGTCCACTTTTTCTTTGTAGATTTCGTCTTTCAGCCGTCACCACAGGCAAATACCTTAAGAAACTAGCTCCCGAGATCTTAGTGCTCAAGAAACGTGACCATTTTTGCCGATGTATCTTCTGGGGAACGTTAGGTTGAGGTGATGTAGATGATGTGCACACCTGACGACTGGGATGCACAAGGGCTCAGTCACGCTGGAAAAACATACTCATCCTTGTAGCCGAAGGAACCTGTTCCACTAATGCTGGAAGCTCGTTTTCAGGAAAGACTAGATAACGGGCCCTTGTAGGACCATAGGACAACACAAGACACCCAGTCAGCTGATTGTCGTATCATACCGGATCACATATTTACAGAGAACCGTTTTCGAAAAAGTGTCTCCACAGAGATATTTGTGCTGTCGTCAGGTGTTAATTACTGGCACCGTTACTAGTGGAAGTGTTTTAAACTGTATTAATACGATTACTTGCGATGACTTGTAAGGATCCAATGACAAAATTCCAACCGTCTACCGTCGTCTCCTTCTCGGAGGTGTTGAATCCGGTGTAAATGGTAAGGCCAGTAGTCGTGCACATGTAATATGAAACGTGACTGCTGGGTACAGGACCGGTCTCACACAGTTTAGTGAGAAGGTGACTAAAGACTCAAATATATCGTCACATTCAGCATTTGCACATTGCTTAACCCTTTGAGTCTCAAGAATATAGAAAAATGTAATTTTAAAATCCTTCACGAAATTGACCTGTATCACAACAGTAAGCAACGAATACAAGAAGAAATTGGCAAAGAATAAACAATCAATTGTTCTAAAGTTGTGGTTTCACTTTGAAACTACTGGGAGATACAATTTCGAACACTCATCATTTCAAGGGATATATTTGAAAGCAATTTCGCGTTTCTTCTAGACACAGTTCCACATCTCTATCCTTCTGTGAACTCATAATGCCTAAAACAAATTATAATCCTAAATAACAAGCAAAAATGGGCCTAAAATTCAATAAATTCCAATTCGAAAGTACATACTGCTCCAGAGGTTTCATTTCGAAACCAATCGTGTAACAGCAGTAATATGTATTTTTGTGTGTGTGTGTCCAGAAAAATGTAGCCACTCTTTCATAGTCAGTATTAATTGAACAAAATAACATACTGTTACAATTCTTGCACGGGGCAGAGGCTATTTTATTTGTTCAAAGTAACCCCCATTAGCAGCCAAAGTCGATGCCGCTGAATTATTGACCGCACCTCGGCTATCAGTGTTGCCGGTGTGATAGCCGCACAGGACTCTATAACAATATATTTACTTTTGTGCGTTAACATACAGCTAGAATTGGCGGTGGAAATATATTTCCAGAGAAGAGCAAATAATGGCGTGTATGTATATATATATATATATATATATATATATATATATATATATATATATATATATTGCATTTTAGGCCAATAGACATAACTAGTTATTGTAGTGGTTTTGAATACCTTTACTGGTCAGGGCTAAATGACTATTGAAAATATAATTGTTTTTGGATAGCTCAACATGAATTTCCTAAGGGACCTAAGTTTATCATGCATTTACCACTAGAATAAGGTGCGGAGAAACTTTTTCGCCGTATGCAACTGCCTTCCGATTTCGACGAAGCAATTTGTGACTGTGAACCATCAAAATTTGCAGAAACATAAAAGAAAATTAAATAAGTATGGTCATGAAGTAGTGAGACATTGGTTCTATACTAAATAATTAATCCATACACAAGTTCCGTTTAACTTTGAATTTATGGCAGTCGATATATAACGAACTTCTATCTTTTAACATTTCCAGATACACGTCGCACAATATAGCTTCTCACATGAATCTACAGCTATGCAGTATGGCACTTTAACATTACACTAAAATAATATTTTTTAAACAATAATAATACGGTGGCAAGACATGCGTGCCCGACGCCAATTACGGGAGACAGAAGAATGAGTAACTGTTCATCGAAAATATCTCGTTCATCAGAAGAATGTGTAAAAATGTTCTTCTGTTGTCCGCCTTTCGCGCAGTTGCTTTCAAAGCCAATAATTCACTGTATCTCTGACGGATCTTCCACAATAAACACGTCACGTCATAGGACGTTATTTGCTAACTATAGCTGTTTCTGAGCGACTGCTCGGTTAGTGAATGATTTAAAATCGTAGGGCTATCACATAATGTTACAACTCCTCGATAGTTTTTTAAGGTCCCCCAATAGGTAGACTCAAAAGTTGTAAGGTCTGGCGACCGTGGTGGGTACTCGGCAGCTCCTCTTCGACCTATCCATCGTCCAGGTAGATTTTCATCCAAGGAGGCTCTGACACCTCCGTCGTAGTGAGGCGGAGCGCCAGCTTGTTGTAGGTAAAATCTTTCATTTCCGAACACCTCTCGGATTGCAGCTGAAATCGATGTTTGCAGCATGCGAAGATACACCTCACCAGTTACGGAACCTTCAAAGAATAATGGCCCATTCATGTCGCACGATGACAGACCAGAGCAGACCACACCACACCACACATGAACAGCCGATAGATTAACGTGTTTATCGACCTGAACATGAGGATTTTCGGAGCACAATAAACGCAGCTGTGGCTCTACATTATGCTTCATATTCAATTTTCGCTGTGCGAACCGAAATTAACTCGCTTCTCTTGAGGGAGCTTCGTTCTTTTCAATACAGCTCAAACGTTTCGCTTGTCCAAAAGTAAGTCAAGCTTGGATGTTGCTGCTGCCACGGAATGCGTCGCCGAAGCATGCTGGGTGCTCAAGGACACAGAAACAAAGCTACGGTCACTATCAGCAACCGTTAAAACAATCCACTGAACATGGAGCGAGGCTTAATTACTGCGCCCTACCTTCGTAACAATTATTAATCTTGTGACGGTTCTGCTAATCTAATTAGCCACAAAATCTCATTAGCTGTACCACAGTAAATCTGGCCCGGAAGATACTTGTAAAATTGACACAGAATTGATCCTTGCTAATAAACGGAATAACTACCTGTCACAGAAAATGCTCGAAACTGTAATTCCGGTGCACGATACGGTTGCTGATACCGTTCTGCGCGTGCTCTGTTCCGAGTACTTCGCTACGTCATAACGTCTGAGTGTGTGACAAGAGCAGGCGTGTGTAGAGAAGAGTTGAATACAAAGCAAAATGGTGCTCACGATAAAACAGCAATTGTTCATTGTCGAGTGTTGCGCGAAGAACAATTAGTAATAAAACGTGTGCGAAATTGTTTGTGCAAGAGTTTTAAGACTGGAAGCGTTTTGGCAAGACCTCCAGGAAAAGTTTGTAATGCAAATCTTAGTGGCAAATTGACGCGAAACGGTGTCTGTAGCGAATGAAAACCGTAACTATCCGAAAACGAGTTCGAAAAGCAGCAAAGTTTCCTCGAGTGGAGAAAGCTTAAAAAAGACGAAATCCCATCATTTGTATGTGCAAAGAGATCGATGTGTCGAGACAGTATCAAAAATTACCTGCATCTGTATCATAAGTTTAGTGCTGTGCATGAGTTAAAGCGTACAGACGAACTTTAATTTTTCAGTTCTTCTGATGAGGCCTGTTTTACCCTTCTAGCGTGTGTAATTCAAAGAACATGTGTCATCAGAAAATCCCTGTGAGAGCTTCGAAGAGTCGTTGTATAATCTTAAAACTGGTATTAGGTGCGTAATGTCTCGTAAAACGATTCTCCCACCAAGCTGTTAATGCTAACCGGTTTGTCCAGAAACTGTCTAATCCATCTGTGGAGCAATTCACAAAAGGTGAACGACTATACAGATAATTTCAGCAAGACGGAGCAACAGCGCACACTGTCTTGACAGCTTTGTCACGAGTTAATGACGTCTTCTGTGAGGTAAGAACAATCGCCAGAGGGAGCAGTGCCCCTCGGCAACCTCGACTGCCTGACGTCTCTCTCTGTGATTTTTTACCTGCGGGACAAACTGAAGGGTCAGGTGCACTCAGATAATTCTCACGCACTGGAGGAGCTGCAACAGAATAAGGAAAATGCCGTTGCTGCTGTCCCTCATGCAGATACGTTACACATGTACCACTGTTTCATAAATCGACGTCAGTGTTGGCCATGTGCAGCATCTTGTGCGACGTTCATCAATAAGCGTCAATCCCCCGTCGGTCTTATTGAAAATAATTTCCGGCGAGTTTATTTTGCCCACACTCTGTTCCCCCATGTCGATGTGTCTCTTTATGATAATTTCTTTTGGGTACGTTTCTTTACATTTTAACTATTCACAAAATTCTCATGTTGAATATTACTTGGAATAACCCTGTGGGGTTTTCGTGTAACAATGCAGTCATTTCTGTTTGTTTTTTTTCAAACGAAGTTTTGCCGATTTTTCATATGTTGTATTGTAAACTATCTAGATTTTGGTTTTCAAGCTCATTTGCTACTCTTATGCGGTCCGAAAGGTGCTGTCAATTCACTTGGTTGTACTACCAAGAACCGATTCAGCAACCACAAAAGAGACTGAGCGATAATTCTGAACACTCTGGGATCTTACAGTGTGTAAATTACCAGGGAGACTTATTCACTGCACAACACAGGCTCCTGAAAGTCACCTAGGTTTTCATCAATTCGACCGGTATTTTAGTATCGTATATAACTACAGCGTAACAAGTACCGAAGTAATGTTAGTCACTTAACGAACACAGAGCCTGCAGTACCAAGAACGTAGTCCTTAAACTATTTGGGCAGGTATCCACAAGCTTTTTTCGGATTAGGAGAGAACCTAAGGGGCATTATCGACGACACCCAGGTTTTAAAATTTGTCTCATACCACCTTCTTCTCAAAGTGTTAGTCTTTGCCTGATACGTCATCTTGTTCAGTGCCTCCGTTGTCTGTGGTTAGTTTCTATTTGATCTCTCCACTTGTTTCTTGGTCTACGTATTGAATATTATCCTTATTGATCGATAAATCATTATTATTGTAGCCATTCTAATTTCGTTCATTATTGTGACACGATCTTTCCATTTGCTTCGGTACTCCTTGATGTTTTGATCTATGCGTTTTAAGTCGTCGTTTCAGTCTATCATAACAGATAGTTTCTATACAGCTACTCTTAAAAAATCTCATTTCCGCGCAGCTATTTTACAGATTTTTAAAAAAATGTCATGCTACGTGTATCGGTAGCCTCACAAATTTGTTTTAAAAAGTGCAGAAGCAATATTAGTACACAGTAATCCAACCGAGTGCTGACGTCAAGCAAAAGTACCTCGGGGAATTTGCTCATCAGCCTAATGTTTAAGTTTGCTTTAGCTCTGTTAAACGTAAACTTTCTCACAAATACATTCAGTGAAATAAAAAGTTACTTCTGCTTGAAGCTATTTCATTTCTAAGGTACGAGAGACGCTTTCCAGAATATTTTGAAATCTTCGTTACATACAAGATTCAGACGAAAATAGGCGTGATCACACGACAAGTCTCGTTGAGAGCATAGATTTGTTATTACGGTGAGTTGCAGTTTCAGCTTTTGATTTAATTGAAACCGTTTGATTTCAGTGTTTTCTGTTCTCTTTGCGAAAAATGCCTGGCTGTTTCCAAACACCTCTTCAAAATTAGCTGTTTACATACATCTGAAATATGAACTACCACAGGACGGTAATCACTGTAAACGGATAGGCAGTTCACACGAATTCTTCTCTCTTTTACATAAAACCGAACGAGGAGGTGCAGTGCTCAAGACGCTGGACTCGTGTTCGAGAGGATATTGACTTAAACCCCCCGTTCCCGACCTCATGCACCCCGGTCTCCTAGATTTGATGTTTGCCGTGGTTTCCCTATATCGATTAAGGCAAGTGTCTGCATGACCTGGTCTATTTCCTTCACCAGTTCGAGTTTGTTCTCTGTCTGTAATGACATCGTCGTCGACGGGACGTTAAACGCTCATCTTCTCCTCCACAGTATATCAAGGGAATGTAATTTCCCGTTGAACCCTCCAGCAATTGCTTTGTGGCAGACTGTTCCCAAGAAGGGGATAACTGTGACGAACGTACAGGAAATTGGCTATCAAATAATGCCGGCCGAACCGCACAGCCAACGGGACGAACTGTAATACTCGAAGTGTGCTAGGGAAACGTTGCAGTTACGAGACTCCAGACAAGTTGGTTGCTACGTGCCAGTTTACATTTGGGCACACATCCCCCTTACGGAGCAGCTGTTGCTTCTTGTCTCAACTGTTACGTAGCTTCATTTCAATTTAACTGTAGGAGATGTTGCTCTGTAAGAAGAGAAAGGGGAGGATCGGATTTTTTGCACAATTTTATGGAGGACTGGCACCGTGTCAGTGCTACGGGGAAATGTTTCGAGTGTTCACTTCGACATGTTTTTGCAGACCACAGATCTTTAAGACTGGTAATTACAGCCTGAAGGAACGCTTGTCCTCCACCTAGTCTCTCTCGACTTCGGTCATAGAAGATCATATTATTGCAAAACGGAAATTAGAAGAGAGAACTCACGCAATACTGCTAATTTTGCCTACAGAGACATTGTCTCTTTCCCGAAAATATTTGCCAGAGATTCTGCGAATGAATAGCTTACGAGTATGTCCATCTGACAGAAAACACTGGAAAACATTTGAAGCCTAATGTTGACATATAAAGGTGATATGTGCGAAAATTTTGTGAAAAATTGGAAAATTAATTAGGTGTGCTGCAGAATCGTTAAAGTGCTCCTACGTGCACCGTTCTACATAAATAATAAGTTAAAATTCCTTTTCGGACACTACCTACATCTACATTAGTACTCGGCAAAGCACTGAGAAGTGTACAGCAGATGATACCTTCCATTGTACCATGTGCTAGGGTTTCTTCCAGTGCCATTCGCGTATCGAGCACAGGAAGACTGACTGGTTAAACGCCTCTGTGTGCGGTGTAATTAGCTTCCTACTGGAGCGATACGTAAGTGTATGTAGTAAATTCGTAGATTGCTCACTTAATGATCGTTCTTGAAACGTTAGAAGCAGGTTTAGCGGGGTACTGGGCGTGTATCTTCAATTGTCTACCAGTTCAAGCTTTCCGGCGTCAGTGACGCTGTCCACGGTCAGGATGATCCCCGTGCAAGCGTATGGTATGCAACTAATCCTGGGGAGGCACACAACGCAAACAGTGGCCTAGCTGCCGGCCGGGGTGGCCGAGCGGTTCTAGGCGCTTCAGTCTGGAATGGCGCGACCGCTACGGTCGCAGGTTCGAAACCTGCCTTGGGCATGGATGTGTGTGGTGTCCTTAGGTTGGTTAGGTTTCAGTAGTTCTAAGTTCTAGGGTACCAGTGACCTCAGAAGTTTAGTCCCTTAGTGCTCAGAGCCATTTGAACCACTTTCGACGCTGTCCACGTGGTCAGAAAACCTGTGACCATATGTGCCGCCCCCCTTTCATTTTCTTTTTTTTTTTAATCTGTTGACGTATCTTGTTAGTAATGTGTCCCACATACCTGAGCCATATTTTAGGATAGACTGCACAAACGTTTCGTCAGCAATATCTTTTGCAGACTGGCTCCATTATCCCAGTTTCCTACCAATGAACCAAAGTTTACCACCTGCTTTAGATACGACTGAACCTCCTCAATACTTCTATTTCATACCTCTACAGATTGTTACATCCAGGTATTTGTATGAATCAGCGATTCCATGTACGACTTACTGGTATTGTACTCACTAGATGCTACGTTCTTTCGTTTTGTCGAATCCAAAATTTTCCTTTTCTGAACGTTTGAAGTCAATCTTTGCACCACTTTAAAGTCTTATCAGGCTTAAAATTTGTATAGCTTTTTTCGAACAGTGTCTCACAGATAACTGCATCATCTGCCAAAAAAATCTGAGGTTAGAATCTACATTGGTTGCCTGGCCATTAACACACAACAAGGGCTTCAAAAGACCTCGGTGTTGTTAGCCTGAAGTTACTTCTATGTCTGTTCATGACTCTCCGTGCTGTACCCTCCATACCTAGAAATCCTCAGTCTAGTCACAAATTTTGTTTGCTACCCTATATAATGACGGTTTCATGAATAAGCGTTGGCGTGGTACTGACTCAAATGCTTTTTCACTGTCAAAAAATATTGCAAGTACATGTACTTCTGTTTTAAAATATTGCACATCCGTATAGAATTTTAGGAATTTTGGTACAGAACTTTAAAAACCCATTCGTCTTTGAAATTTCAAATATTTATTAAAGGAGTATAGTCAAAAAGTCAGAGGGAATATTATAATGAAGGACAAGATTGTTTGTAATATTTTAATTCAAGGAAGTATGTCAGCAGTACGTACATTTAAATATTTTGATGAAATTTCCATTTAATTTCGTCATAGCGTAAAATATATTGTGTATCGCAAGTGCATTATTCATTAGTAATGAACTTAGTATTTTGTTGGACTCTCCCTGGCCCTTCACCAGCCTTCACTCTTGTCACGCATAGAATCGATCAGTTTTGTAATGGTATTGATATCAATTTCAGGGTGCCACACATTCACAATTACCTCCAACGGCTCCTGTTTTGTGGCAAGCTGCTACTTCTGAACCCCTTTTCGAACCAGTTGTCACAAATTCTCAATTGGATTAAGGTCTGGTGAATTTCCTTGGCACTGAAGTTATCTGATAGCGAATGCAGTCATGACGGGACGATTCTGAAATGATAGATTTGGACGATATGTAACAGCAGTAACCTTAGAAATTGTATTACAACAATAAAATAACTAAAATTCACCTTTTTTGATGTGTGACACAGAGCCAGATCATTTTGGAAAATCCACTGCGCATCTGGGAAAGTATCACGTGCAGTGACTATCAGAGGGCGCCGAATCAAAACTTTTTTGATCACTCCTTACTGCTCCCAGAACAAAATACAGCCTTCCAACACTTTGGTATGTCCTTGCTTCCCACACCATTACCGATGGAGCATTTTTCATGGTTCACACAAGGCATCCCTCCATTAGGTTAAAACCTGACGAACTGTGGTCTGTCACTCATCATGGAAAATCGGCTTTCCGGTGGAACCTCCAATGGTCTTTTGTCCATTTTACGTGCCGTCTGCTCCATGTCAGTCTCTTTTCCTTCGTTTCAGCAGTTGAAAATGGCTTCATCTTGGCAACTCAAGCTTTCATTCTCATTGCAAACTCTTCTCCCAACAGCTGAAGAGCTGGAACCAACTCCCGTTGTCTTCTGCCATGCTTTTTCCATTCCAGCTTAATTAGCACTCCTCTTTTTCCGGCTTAGTCAAAGTATTCTGCGCTTCCGGGGCGAAGAAATACGTGGGCGCTCGCTTCGTGTTAAATTTTTCATGTTTTCTTGCCCGTCAGCGCTGCAGATTTCGACTCACAGCTGACCTCGAACAGTTTAATCTCTTCGCAATTTCAGTGTTGTTTAGGTCTCGTTGTGTAAAACCTCAATGCACTTTTTCTTTCTAGGGGGTTAATTCAAGAGTTTACACCGTGACGGTAAATCCACACACGCACAGGCGGTAGAAAATTTAAAAAAAACCAACGATACTTTTAGGACTAGCGAACGCCAAACCTCAGTTAACACAGAGCACTTTATGAGTCGAAAATCGCCAGTATGAGATCACACTGTTGCTTAGCGATGTTGCCTGCCCCTCTCCCCCACCACTCAAAAATAAACAAACAAATACGAGGCGTGTTTTTTTAATAAGTACCGTTTTGAAATTATAAAAAGACATGCTAAGATAGGTAATTTCCAAGAATGATTGCCTATCAAAGTTGCGGTGTCCAAACGATACATATCGAACGTGCGATCATAAATCTATCATGCGACTCTGGTGGCAGACGTTATGAGTTAGTTTAGGGTGGTCGCTACAGCAACGACAGAAGAAGAGCGTTACAAAAATACTTGTAATTGAAAAGGAGACGACTTACTCGTCGTCGATGTTGTCATCATGTGAAAGTCCATTACAGTGGTCTGGATGGATAGTCTGGAAGAACCATGTATTCTTCCTGGTACTCGTTCGTTTCCCACAATGTCCGCAATGAAATTGTAAACGGTATTTCAGCATCGGATCTGTTCTTACGGAGTTTTACACGCTTCGCACCACCACAGTCTACACAGTCCCTTCTTTCCTCATCCGGTAGTAATCCATATTTGCAACAAAAAGTCGAACAATTTTCTACGCTGGATAAACATGGAATTAGAATTTTCCATGTGAGAGAATCCGTCGAAGAATCCTCAAGAGCAGCAGACATCCCACTCACTAACGACACAAATCGTCTGGGATTCCCTAGCAACTCACAAATAATTCGCGGAGGTATGTAATTTACAGCAAGTAAGGGAACGACGGAAAACAGATAAAAATAACGATCACAAATAATTTATCACAACGCCCGCCACCAGAGTCGCATGATCGATTTACGATCGCACATTCGATATGTATCGTTTGGACACCACAACCTCGATAGGCAATCATTCTTGGAAATACCATAAGATATCTCAATAATTTTATTTTTACATGTAAGCCTGTACCTTACTCTACTTTTCTACATAATTTCCGTCAATATTGAGGCACTTGTCATAACGTTGTGCCAGCTTTCGAATACCCTCCTCACAGAAGTCTGCCGCCTGACTTGGTGACCACTGCATCATCACTGTTTTGACTTCGTCATCGTCTTGAAGACGCTGGCCGCCCAGGTGTTTCTTCAAGTGCAGGAACAGATGGTAGTCACTGGGCGCAAGATCGACGCTGTACGGAGGATGATCTAGAGTTTCCCATCGAAAAAATGTGATGAGATCTTTGGTCTGATTCGCCACATGCGGACGGGTATTGTCTTGCAGCAAAACGATGCCCTTGCTCAACTTCCATGGACTGTTGCTTTGATTCTGGTGTGACGTAGGCCACCCATGTTTCATCGCCCGTAACAGTTTGGCTTAAGAAATCATCACCGTCGTTGTGGTACCGCTCAAGGAAAGTCAATGCACTGTCTAAACGTTTGGTTTTGTGCACATCTGTCAACATTTTCGCTACCGAACGTGCGCACAATTTTCGGTAATTCAATAGCTCGGTCACAATGCCATACAAAACACTACGAGAAACATTAGGAAAGTCATCCCGCAAGGAGGAAATCGTAAAGCGTCTGTTTTCTCTCACCTTATTGTCCACTTCCTGCACCAAACTCATTAACGACCGAAGGACGCCCACTCCGTTGTTCATCATGCACATTTGTGCGGCCATCTCTAAATGCTCTCACCCACTTTCTTACTATTCCATCACTCCTAATGTTTTCTCCGTAAACTGCACAGATCTCACGATGAATATCGATCGCTTTTAGGCCTTTAGCACTAAGAAATCTTATAACAGGCCGTACTTCACAGTCTGCGGGACTCACGATTATCGGAGGCATCTTATACACTCGGTAGACAACGTAAACAAGGAAGAATCAGACTGTAATGGCTTCAGTGCGTAGATTAAGGTGCAGGGTTTCGTATAAAAATAAAATTGAGATATCTTAGCACGTCTTTTTTTAATTTCAAAACGGTACTTTCTTAAAAAATACGCCTCGTACGTGTACATTTCTGCGTGACGATGTGTAAGTAACAAAAAAACGTCACTGCAGCCAAGGCCGCGCAATACTTTAGAACAGTAGTGTAAGTGCGTTGATCCACGTCTTTCAGGATGCTATGTGAGAAATGTCGCGTTTCAAACGAGCGATGTTATCTCAGTCCATGCCAGATGGCATGAAGGAAGTCATTTTATTGGAAATTATTATGTTTGAGCTCAGAATATGTTCCTCTGCCAGAACATTAATATAAAATAACTGATATGTATTTAAACAGAAGATATAACACCTTCTAATGCTCATGTACTAATTTGCAGAATGTAACAGAATATTTTTTAGCCTTTGCGGTTGTACCTGTATGCACTGTCTGAACTTGCAGATGGTTCTCTGCGGTTTATTGGTGATTCCTCTCCCGTTTTGCCTGTCATGTAGTAATAAATTGAAGGCCAGCTAACGATAAAATTATCTGCCGGCACGGCTACTGATTAAACGATCAGCGCAGAACGCGCGGCTTAATGGAGCAGGTGATTTCGGAAGGCACAATTTGTTAATTAGGGACCCCACGAATAGCGCGGTCTAAATCGTCAGCCCGTGAATCAGGCCGATTCCGTCAAGTTATCAGGGCGGGCCCCAGGGAAGCCTCCTGAATATGCAGAGGCCACCGTCACGTGACGCCGGCTTGTAATTACCTGGCTCTCGCAGTCTGCGTCCTGCCGCCACCCACTCGCCCCCTCCGGCGCCACAGCCCCGCTTCCCCTGTGCCGTCGACGAATAAACCATTTCCGTTTTGAACGGCGGTAACGAGGGAGGCCAGTTCGCGCCTGAACAGCTCCAGGTTTCATCGAAGAAATGTCAGTGGCACGAATGTAGGCGCCTGCCTTTTTTGTTTTATCTTCCAGTCCCACAACGCATCACGCTACGCAAGTGCTTCGTATTACAGTGTTGAGATGACGAGCACGACTGAAATGGCAGTTGACTATTCCATCGATCTACATGATCTGGTATTGAAAATCGCTTAGGTTCCTAGCTGGATGGTGGCGTTGAGATGCCGCTACGTTTAGACGAGTGTCACAGTACGATGAGCATGACATTCCTCAAAACGTCGCTGTATCTCAGCACTGTCTAAACAGGTCGCGTGCTGTACGTATATTGTCGAGTCGCTTTAATACGAGCGCGTCTCTGATGTGGGGGTCGGCGGCGCATACCACGTGATGTTCGCCGCGTGATGTGAACTGGTGGAGTAGGCATTTTTTGTATAATGGAGGCTCGTCTCGTATCTGATAATGGAATTACCCTACTATGGTCACATTCCTTGAACATCATCTCAAATTCTGTAACTAGCGAACTAGACGACCAAAATCCCGTACTTTAAAACCCTGGGCTGCTGCCGAGCCTTCACCAGCGTAACACCCTATCCTCTGCGTCTACCCACTCGCGTACACCACCGTTTCTCAATGTTCTCGACAAGTGGAACCCATTATAATATCAACTTCCACTGTGGAATCTGTTTTTCCTGTAGTGTGTTGAACGCACAGCATTCTGTAAATGGATTATTTGCAACAAAAATGAGTATTAGTCCGAATAATATTTATTTGTTTCAAAAAGTATTTTTGGAATTAACCCAAAACCTCTTAAGCTAATTTAAATTACGTAATCATGTAGGACTCCTAAATTTAAATTCTAATGAAATGAGTTGTGATGATTCTTACTTTTCTACAGACACATGATCGAATTTATGGATGAAAGTTGAATTCTTGTAACAGTTTCGGCATCAAATCCCTTGCGGCAATTACTTCTTGTCGAGGTATAACCGGAGAATACAGTTCCGCACGTAATACATTGTTGCAAATGATAAAAATTATAGACTGCCTTTTGCAGTTGCAGCAGAATTCGGCTAACGGCATTAAAGTATATTTTTATTTCGATGATAAATCAGATATCATTTTAGTAAAAGGTTCATATTCTTGTACTGACAGCCATGCATAAGATAAAAATGTATGTATGGTATGTTCAGCATATCTTCGTAAAACACTGTACCGATTTCGGTCAAGCTCTGCACACATACTACTTACTGTACATGCGGAAAGAAACGTCGTGGGGATAAGAACCAGCAACATCCTATTGAAGCAGAGCTGACAAAGTGGAGAGACCAGAGGGTTGAGGTAGGTGGCCAGATAGGGAGGGGGAAGGAGTAGATGGACATACAGGGGAGGAAGTGGGCAAAGAATAGGAGGAGATAGACAGAGATGGAGGTGGAGGAGATGGGTAGAGACAGCACATAGGAGGAGATGAAGAGAGAGAAAAGGCGGTGGAGATGGATAGAGAGAACAAAGATGGTTAGATGGTTAGAGAAGAGCAGGAAGGAGATGAACAGAGAGGGGAGGAGGAGGAAGTGGAATAATAGAATAGTGAAGTAAATACATACCTGGGCAACGCCGGGTACTCAGTGATCGAAAAAAATGGGCTTTTAATGTACAATTAGTTTTTTTTGTGTCCTATCAAGCAATCCCTTCTTTTAGTCGAATTGTCATAAATTTCTTCTTTCGTAATTTGACGCAGGTCCTCCTGATTAATTTCTGTGTCTACGCATCTAATCTTCAGCATCATCACATTTCAAAATCTTCTCTTCTTGTCTGAACTGCTTTCAGCGTCTCATTTCCTAAGCTAATTCCCTCAGCATAGTCTGACTTAATTCGACTACATTCCATTACCCTTGTTTTACTTATGTTGATCTACATCTTCTGCCGCGTTTTGAGGACAGTATACTTTCTGTTCAGCTGCTCTTCCAAATCATATGCCTCTCTCACAGAACTGAAGTGTCTTTGACAGACGTCGAAAGTTTTTGTTTTCTCCTGAACTTTAATTTCCTTTTCGAAATTTCATCTTGGTTTCATTTACTGCTTGCTCATTGTGCAGATTTAATAAGACTGTGTGTAACATACAACCCTGTCCCACTCCCTTCTCGATGACTGCCTTTTATGTCCTTCCATGCTACTACTCGTAGACGAGAAATTATCGACAATGCTGCTATCGACAGTGCTATGATACAATGACTTTTTCAACATTTAACAACTCGGAACTTCCGGTGAGGACAACGGACAAATCTGCGTAACATATTTGATGAGTTCAGAGTGTCGTCTGCCAGAAAGTAAAGATATTGTCGTAACGTCATAACCCATCCCTCCCCCTTCTTCGCTATCACAAAAGCGATCCATTCACGCAGTCCGCCAATCCTCCATCTTCTGCAACAGTATCTGTCCAAGGAGGGAGACCTGGATCGACGGCATCTACATGTAGCATTGTCACGACATCGCAGCAACAGCTTATTACGTTTCGTATACAAATTTAATCAACATCGATCGTATTCGTTTTCATAGAAAAAAAGGATAAAAGTTCTTAGGCTTGCACGAATGTGAATTTGAATAAAACACTTTTCGGTGTTAGGTCGCGTCGTAAAACAATAGCACAACCGAACATTTTAGGCGTCTTGGCGGTGCTTCTATTCGTGGAGCTCTGAAGAGCACCGCTCAAAAAGATGGCCGGCCGCGCGGAGTAGCCGCGTGGTCTCAGGGCGACTTGTCACGGTTTACGCGGCTACGCCCGTCGGAGCGTAAGTTAGTTTAAGTTACCTTAAATAATATGCAAGCCTAGGGACCGATGACCTCAGCAGTTTGGTCTCATAGAACCTTGTCACAAATTTCCAATTTCCAACGACGGCCGAAACGTCTGTTGTATAGTAGTTTAAGTGATGTATAATGACGCGGCCTAACACCCAAGAGAATTCTATTCAAAGTATAGAAACAGCTTTTCTTTTTTTTTTTTTTAAATTTTAAATAGCATGAGGCTGAAGAGCACCAGTGCGATTGTTACCACTAGCCTTTCCGCGATACGTGCGCGCGGTGTGTGTGTGTGTGTGTGTGTGTGTGTGTGTGTGTGTGTGTGTGTGTGTGTGTGTGTGTGTGTGTGTGTGTGTGTGTGTGTGCCAGAATGAAATTTGAAGTAAATAAAAAAATGGAAGTGCCTGTCTCGCTACGGTCGCAGGTTCGAATCCTGCCTCGGGCATGGATGTGTGTGATGTCCTTACGTTAGTTAGGTTTAAGTAGTTCTAAGGTCTAGGGAACTGATGACCTCAAGAGTTAAGTCCCATAGTGCTCAGACCCATTTGAACCATTTTTTTGAACCTAAGCTGTCTCTGCCAGTCAGCTTCATCTGCTGTCACCGCCAGAAAAACTTCGAACCATAATGGACTATTGGAATCTGGTCTATGACACAATGTTGTAATTGCCAGTGGAATTATTGAACCACCGTTGTTGTTGGGGGACTGCGTATGTAGCGACGAGAGCGCTCTGTGTGGTCCGTGTAGTGTGCCCCGGCCTGGAATGCCATAATCGGTGACGGATGTCCCGCAGGAAGCGGAAGGGCGGCAGATACGTGCGGCGCCGTGCCGTCTGCGGCCGCGATAACGGCACCGTTGCTGCACAGGCGGCTGCCAAGATGGGCTCGCCGAGAAACCGCTCAACTGACCACGGTCCACCTCAGCCCGTCTTATTTGTTGCTGTTAGGTCCTCAATCACCTATTCACCCCTCGCCCCCCCCCCCCCTCCCGCCCCAAAACCTCCCGCCCCGAGGACAGCAGCAGTCTTCCTAACCTGTCTGCGTATAGAGTGGAAGGACTGGCACAGTATGTAGAAAAGTCGAAACAAACTTCGGTGAAATTAAAAGCACGAACAGCAACATTCAGAGAGCAGTGGGGAGGACTTGTCTCATGTGATAGGAGGAGGAAAGGGAGTCGATAGAGAAGAGATTGGGTATCCGCTATTGGAGGCAGAATTTAAAAGGGCTTTGGATCACTTAAGGTAAAATAAGGCAGAAGGGATAGATAACATACCATCAGAATTTCTAAAATCATCGGAGGAAGTGGCAACCAAATGACTATTCGAGTTAGTGTGTACAATATATCAAACTGGCAGGTTTCCATCGAACATTCGAAAAATTTCACCACATAATTCCAAAGATTGCAGGAGCCGACAAGAGCGAGAATTATCGCACAATCAGCTTAACAGTTCGCGCATCCAAGTTGCTGACAATAATAATGTACAGAGGATTGGAAAAGAAAGTTGAGGATCTGTTCCATGGCGATCAATTTGACTGTAGGAAAGGTGAAGGCACCAGAGAGGCAGTTCTGACATTGTGGTTGATAATGAGAGCAAGACAGTTGAAAAATCAAGACACGATCACAGAATTCGTGGACCTGGACAAAGCCTTTGACAGTGTTAAATGGTGCAAGATGTTCGAAGTTCTGAGACAAGTAGGTCCACGACGGATGCTATATTATGTTAACCGGGGACCTACAAACGACGGAGAGGCTCCGTCCCCGCCGCAGCCGCAGTGGTCCGCTACCCCACGACGACTACCGCAGTCCACCCACCCCTTCGCCGCCCCAAACCGAACCCAGGGCTATTGTGCGGTTCGGCCCCCGGTGGACCGCCCAGGGAACGTCTCACACCAGACGAGTGTATCCCCTATGTTTGCGTGGTAGAGTAATGGTGGTGTACGCGTTCGTGGAGAATTTGTTTGCGCAGCAATCGCCGACATAGTGTAGCTGGGGCGGAATAACAGGAACCACCCCGCATTTGCCGAGGCAGATGGAAAACCGCCTAAAAACCATCCACAGACTGGCCGGCTCACCGGACCTCGACATAAATCTGCCGGGCGGATTCGTGCCGGGGACCGGCGCTCCTTCCCGCCCGGAAAGCCGTGCATTAGACCGCACGGTCAACTGGGCGGGCGCACGACGGATAATACACATTATGTACAAGATTACTCATGAATCTTCCGGGCTGTGCGGCCGTAGTCGAAGAACGTTTTCGGTTCGCGACGTTTCGTCCAGAGATGCGCTGTGTATCTTCGGGAATGCTCCTGGCTACTCTGAGTCGTGCCGACCGATCAGTCGTAACCAGGAGCACTAGCAACGGTGTAACACAGGAATGTCTTTTGCTCCTGTTGTTCACTGTACACATCGAAGAAGAAACGGCGGAAATAAAATAAAGGTTCAGGGGTAGGATAAAAATTCAGGGTGAACGGATGTCAATGATAAATTTGCTGGTGATACTGATCTCTTCAAGTATTCCAGGATCTGTTGGAATGAATAATCAGTCTCGAGTACAGAATATGAATTGAGAGTAAATGGAACAAAGACGAAAGTAATGAGAAGTGAAAGAAATGCGAACAGCGAGAAACTTAACATCAGGATTTCAGTTCACGAAGTAGATGAAGCTATTACTGCTATCTAGGCAGTAAAATAACCGATGACGGACGGAGCAAGGAGGACATAAAAAGCATACTACCACTGGCAAAAGGGACATTCCTGGCCAAGAGAAGTCTACTAGTATCAAACGTAGGCCTTAATTTGAAGGCGAAATTTCTGAGAATGTACTTTGGGAGCACAGCATTGTAGGATAGTGAATCATGGACGGTCCGAAACCTGGAACCGATTAGGTTCAAAGCATTGACATGCGGTACTGCGGAAGAATGTTGAAAATTGGACTGATACAGTGAGAGATGAGGTGGTTCTCCGCAGAATTGGCGGAAAGGAATATATGGGAAACACTGACAGGAAAAGGGACAGGATGATAGAATGTCTGTTAAAACATCAGAGAATGACTTTCATGGCACTGGAGGGAGCTGCAGAGGGTAAAAAACTGTAGAGGAAGAGAGAATCGAATGTTGTTGTTGTTGTTGTTGTTGTGGTCTTCAGTCCTGAGACTGGTTTGATGCAGCTCTCCATACTACTCCATCCTGTACAAGCTGCTTCATCTCCCAGTACGTACTGCAGCCTACATCCTTCTGAATCTGCTTAGTGTATTCATCTCTTGGTCTCCCTCTACGATTTTTACCCTCCCGCTGCCCTCCAATACTAAATTGATGTTCCCTTGATGCCTCAGAACATGTCCTACCAACTGATCCCTTCTTCTAGTCAAGTTGTGCCACAAACTTCTCTTCTCTCCAATCCTATTCAATACCTCCTCATTAGTTATGTGATCTACCCATATAATCTTCAGCATTCTTCTGTTGCACCACATTTCGAAAGCTTGTATTCTCTTCTTGTTCAAACTACACTCCTGGAAATGGAAAAAAGAACACATTGACACCGGTGTGTCAGACCCACCATACTTGCTCCGGACACTGCGAGAGGGCTGTACAAGCAATCATCACACGCACGGCACAGCGGACACACCGGGAACCGCGGTGTTGGCCGTCGAATGGCGCTAGCTGCGCAGCATTTGTGCACCGCCGCCGTCAGTGTCAGCCAGTTTGCCGTGGCATGCGGAGCTCCATCGCAGTCTTTAACACTGGTAGCATGACGCGACAGCGTGGACGTGAACCGTATGTGCAGTTGACGGACTTTGAGCGAGGGCGTATAGTGGGCATGCGGGAGGCCGGGTGGACGTACCGCCGAATTGCTCAACACGTGGGGCGTGAGGTCTCCACAGTACATCGATGTTGTCGCCAGTGGTCGGCGGAAGGTGCACGTGCCCGTCGACCTGGGACCGGACCACAGCGACTCACGGATGCACGCCAAGACCGTAGGATCCTACGCAGTGCCGTAGGGGACCGCACCGCCACTTCCCAGCAAATTAGGGACACTGTTGCTCCTGGGGTATCGGCGAGGACCATTCGCAACCGTCTCCATGAAGCTGGGCTACGGTCCCGCACACCGTTAGGCCGTCTTCCGCTCACGCCCCAACATCGTGCAGCCCGCCTCCAGTGGTGTCGCGACAGGCGTGAATGGAGGGACGAATGGAGACGTGTCGTCTTCAGCGATGAGAGTCGCTTCTGCCTTGGTGCCAATGATGGTCGTATGCGTGTTTGGCGCCGTGCAGGTGAGCGCCACAATCAGGACTGCATACGACCGAGGCACACAGGGCCAACACCCGGCATCATGGTGTGGGGAGCGATCTCCTACACTGGCCGTACACCACTGGTGATCGTCGAGGGGACACTGAATAGTGCACGGTACATCCAAACCGTCATCGAACCCATCGTTCTACCATTCCTAGACCGGCAAGGGAACTTGCTGTTCCAACAGGACAATGCACGTCCGCATGTATCCCGTGCCACCCAACGTGCTCTAGAAGGTGTAAGTCAACTACCCTGGCCAGCAAGATTTCCGGATTTGTCCCCCATTGAGCATGTTTGGGACTGGATGAAGCGTCGTCTCACGCGGTCTGCACGTCCAGCACGAACGCTGGTCCAACTGAGGCGCCAGGTGGAAATGGCATGGCAAGCCGTTCCACAGGACTACATCCAGCATCTCTGCGATCGTCTCCATGGGAGAATAGCAGCCTGCATTGCTGCGAAAGGTGGATATACACTGTACTAGTGCCGACATTGTGCATGCTCTGTTGCCTGTGTCTATGTGCCTGTGGTTCTGTCAGTGTGATCATGTGATGTATCTGACCCCAGGAATGTGTCAATAAAGTTTCCCCTTCCTGGGACAATGAATTCACGGTGTTCTTATTTCAATTTCCAGGAGTGTATTTATCGTCCATGTTTCACTTCCACTCCATACAAATACTTTCAGAAACGACTTCCTGACCCTTAAATCTATACTCGGTGTTAACAAATTTCTCTTTTTCAGAAACGCTTTCCTTGCTGTTGCCAGTCTTTCGACCATCATCAGTTATTTTGCTCCCCAAATAGCAAAACTCCTTTACTACTTTAAGTGCCTCATTTCCTAATCTAATTCCCTCAGCATCACCCGACTTAAATAGACTACATTCCATTATCCTTGTTTTGCTTTTGTTAATGTTCATCTTATATCCTCCTTTCAACACAGTGTCCATTCCTTTCAACTGCTCTTCCAAGTCCTTTGCTGTCTCGGAAAGAATTACAATGTCGTCGGTGAACCTCAAAGTTTTTATTTCTTCTCCATGGATTTTAATATCTACCCCGAATTTTTCTTTTGTTTCCTTTACTGCTTGCTCAATATACAGATTGAATAGCATCGGGGAGAGGCTACAACCCTGTCTCACTCCTTTCCCAACCACTGCTTCCCTTTCATGCCCCTCGACTCTTATAACTGCCATCTGGTTTCTGTACAAATTGTAAATAGCCTTTCGCTCTCTGTATTTTACCCCTGCCACCATCAGAATTTGATAGAGATTATTCCAGTCAACATTGTCAAAAGCTTTCTCTAAGTCTACAAATGCTAGAAACGTAGGTTTGCCTTTTCTTAATCTAGCTTCTAAGATAAGTCGTAGGGTCAGTTGCCTCACGTGTTCCAATATTTCTACGGAATCCAAACTGATCTTCCCCGAGGTCGGATTCTACGTTTTTCCATTCGTCTGTAAAGAATTCGCGTTAGTATTTTGCAGCCGTGACTTATTAAACTCATAGTTCGGTAATTTTCACATCTATCAACACCTGCTTTCTTTGGGATTGGAATTATGATATTCTTCTTGAAGTCTGATGGTATTTCGCCTGTCTCATACATTTTGCTCACCAGATGGTAGAGTTTTCTCAGGACTGGCTCTCCCAAGGCTGTCAGTAGTTCTAATGGAATGTTGTCTACTTCCGGGGCCTTGTTTCGACTTAGGTCTTTCAGTGCTGAGGTTCGAATATATGCAGCAAATAATTGCGAATGAAGAGTGCAAGTGCTAATCTGAGCCGAAAAGGTTGGCAAAGGAGAGGAATTCGTGGCGGATCGCATCAGATCAGCCAGAAGACTAGTAACTTAAACAAAAAAGAAAGAAAGAAAGAAAGAAAGTGGTGCTTGACCATCGTCGTTAATCCGCGGAGCGCATTCGATGCGCGCCCGGCGTAACACCCCGTCCCGGAAGCGTTCGCGTTAACATCCGCGGCTACCCGGGTGGATTCGTTTTACATAAAGGCAGTTAACGTGCGGCGGGACACAGGCAGGCTGTTTGCGGCGTCTGAAGTGGCAAACAACCGCGGCAAAAAGCCTGATCTCACCAAACAGGCTGAGAAGACGTCATACAACAGAATGGAGCCTCCTAGCCAGGGCACAGGAAGATTTAGGCTGTCGGCAAACTCATGAGGAAGAAGCGCTGTTGTTGGGAGAAGTGGCCTTTCCCGGAATAACCGTGAAACTGCCCTACAGGAACGCCAAAAACCAGGTGCCTGTGTCCTGCCTAGCACTGTAGTGCAGCGCGCGATGATATATGTCGGCTTTGTTCGTGTGATATTAGTTACCATCGTTGGTTTAGATTCTAGATTTAGTGTTAGTTACGAAGAAGTAGTATTTGTGGAGTAAATGGCGTTCAATCATCTCTAAAGTAATTACACCAATATCAAACAGCTGTGTACAAAAATCAGCGTTACCACAATAGGACGCTTCAGAAAAAAAACGCGAAAATACTCTGTATGGTTTGCTGGAATCGCTAAGAAAGGGTGCTAAGAAATCATTACAGATAGCTTTGCAAAATCGATGGCAAATTACTTATTGATGTGAAACAAAAAAAATTTTCCTTGGTAGAAAGATATTTTGCAAAACACTGAGTGAAATAGGAGTTATGTTGAAGCGATCTGTAAGTAAAAGAAGTGACTGCCGCTGCAAATGCTTGCTACAAGTAAGAAGATTATGAGAGTAATGCAGAAAGCTCTTTCATACTACTTGTGCGGACAACAGCATTACGTGCAGAAAACGGTATCAGGGCCTTGGCGCTGATGGTATCATGGACAATTTTATTAGAGGCAACAGAGGTACTGTGGTGAATATTAAAGCTAATGCTGGGTTCTTACCCAACGCACAGTTAATTTCTGAAGCGAGTTGTGCAACACTTTTTTTGACAGCTGACATTGGACTAAACATTCGAATTGGCTGACATTTTACAGATTTTTTCAGACATGTTTACCAACAAAATGAATAAAAAATGCTCGATTCGCACTAATATAACACGCGAAATTACAAATTCCCCGTTACTTTTTGAACATGCCTCATATATTAAGAATTGTTGCGTTTCGCATCAGCTCTTCGAAGAAATCTTATACCTATTAACGGAAACACAACTTAATAAGAAGTCTTAAATTCTACAGAACAATTGCACCATATTACGCTAAATGTCCTATCGGAATATACCCATCGCTTTAGGAGCACATAGTAGATGAACATGCGTTCAGAAGAACTGGTTTTCTGTTTTATATTTGTAGTAGTTATATAAATCCTGTCGTAAGGCTTCCGTTTCAACGTTAATGCTATTTACTCTACAATGTTCCGTTTCTGAAGAGTGCACTCGTTTCCTGTATTCCTTTGAGTGTTAAGTCGGTAATCTAAAAGTATACACTGCCTGGACGTATCTGCACACGGCGTCGCCACAGATTTGAAGCACGCGCCGCTGAAGGCCTTTATGAAACATGCTGTAGAAACACCTTGTGACGTTGCTGGATAGACAGAGTGGGGACTCGGCTGCTGGCTCATGAATTTACAGGCAGACTTTACCAGCTGCACAATACCACGAACTGAAACTTTACTTAGCACTTGCGCTACGAGGAAATGTCGATTTCTCTTTTGCAGAATCAACAAATATCGGTTACTCAAAACTGCGTCAAACTAAACGTGTACGAAGTCGTTTAAAGAACGAAGCGCACAATAAACCGTAATTCATCAGTACAGCCAACCTTTCTCGTTTTTTTTTCTGTTATTGCGGGGCACTACTCTCTCCTTGGATTTGAGATTTATTTATGCGGCCGGATTACCTTTATCTTCCCTTACCGTCGGGTGGGTCTAAAACCCGGAATACACGACACACGCTGTACCAGGAGTCTGAGCGCTTTATTTGTCCGTCAAATATAGTACGCTATAACAAATTTGTGATCGCTCCTTCACAGGGAAGCGTGTACATCGTTGATTTGAGACTCTTGTAATTTCTACTCTGTGTTCCTTATTTTAGCCGATTGCATACCTGTAATCTGAGGCAGAATGTGAACTAAATCCATTATTTGCCTGAAAGTCTCGGAAGCCGCTTATGGGGCCTCCCCCTTTCCTCTCCCCTGTAACTATCCGGATTAACAGGCCGCTCATAGTTCGGCGCGCATGGGGACACTCTTGTGGTTCTCCTACTTGTCTCAAAAGTTATCTCCCGTCCTTTACGAGCACTATACTCGCAGAAAGCATTTTCGAATCACCGTTGGTTGTCTGATTTAACACCGCCCATAATTGGCAGGTAATAAATATGGACTTAACAGCCAATCCCTCTTCCCTTGATACGGGAAAACTGACTCTCTGTATCTAATTTAGCTCTGGTGATGGAAATAAAAACATTTCTCTATAGATTATGTGGGATAATTTATACTGCTGCAGTCACTTTTTACTAATATTTTATTAGCACAATGCATTACGGCAGCATGCTGCCGTTATCAGGTGCGTTATACAGTTACTTATACATCAACTGATAGGTAACTAACTGTATAATGCACTCGATGACGGCAGCATGCTGCCGAAATGCATTGTGCTAATAAAATATTAGTAAAAAGTGACTGGAGCAGTATAAATTAACCCACATAATCTTATAATACAGTCGTAGACCTCAAACAACACTCCATATAACATGAATAAATTTAAATTTCTCTATAGCTCGCAAGAAGGCAACGACAAAGTGCTGAACGTTACGGGCGAACCCATCAATCCCTCCCCCCTCCTCCCTCCCTGCCGCCCATAATGCGCCATACATTTCTCAGGTGCACTCAAGAATGTCAATCCACAGCCAAGTCAGAGGCATATCCTTTCATTTCCTGCGTTCTTTGCAGCGCATAGGATATACATACCGTCTACTGGCATTTTGCTAGACACGTCACCGATTTATGTGTGGAACTTCGTCATCTGGCGGTCGGTCCGCAAATATTCACCGCTATTCAGCAGCAGTGGACCGTCGTCTCCTTTCGAAACCGCTTTACAGATGGACAGTGTCATTCATTGAACACGTTCAATACCACGAAACATGAAACAGCTACTTAACAGAAATTCTTAGTGTTCGTAATAATAGAGTTTTTACCTGAAACAACTCTGTGTGTGTGTGTGTGTGTGTGTGTGTGTGTGTGTGTGTGTGTGTGTGTGTGTCACACTTGGCGTGAAATTTGAACATCGTTAACGGGTGGTTCTTGATACCGTAATTCTCAGTTCTCACACGTGGGAATTTTGTGTTCATTATTCTTCACGTTATGCTATTATTTAATCTGCTGTTCAGTCTAACATGTTTTGCTTTTAGGTGATCTCTTTTTTCACTAACGATTTTTGTGCTTCTGAATTGCTTGCACCTTCAAGGTAGCAGCATTTCCGTCTGAAGACACACTCTTTCTGTGCGTAAGCAATGCATTACCCATATGTTATTAATTACAGGCTCAGTTTTAGAACGAAACTTGTTCTCTACAGAGGAGTTTGCGCTGTATTGTGTCTCCCCGCGACTAGAATACAGACATTTGCATTTTGCGGCCAACGTGAAGCTGATAGGTATCATTGTGAAGATGCTTCATGAACCGACTTGAAGCTCCAGACTGTTAGTACGCTATACATACTTTTACAAATTGCGAAAAGGCTCTCCTACGAGGAAGAGCTAAAAAGTAATGCCTCAGAAGTTTACATGTGAAAAACTCGTAAAGCTTTTTAAATAATACAAACGTTATTAACATCCTGCATGTTCACTCTTCACGTCTACATACATATTTCTCAACGTAGTATCCTAGCGGCGAACACATGCCTCCCAACGAGAAATCAGTTTGTTGATACTGTCTCTGTAGAATTTTTGACTTTGTTGACGGAGCCACAACTTTACCTCTGGTTGCACTGCTTCATCACTGTCAAGGCGAAGTCCTCAAAACTGTTCTCTTGAGTTCTGGAAACAGGTGAAAGTCAATAGGGCCAAGTCGGAACTGTGTGGAGGAAGGTCGATGACAGTAAACCCAAGGCGTCGGATTGTTGCAGATGTCGTAGCAGTCACGTGTGCTCTGGCATTATCATGCTGAAGAAGAGAATGCTCCATTGATGGACAAATTCTTTGATTCGAAGCCCGATTACAGCACGCTGTTTCTCACGCACCGTCATAGTTGCATCGCACGCCGCCATGTTACACGTTACAAGTCGGAGCCCTCTAGCAGCAGAGGGGTGCAACCTAAGTCGGCGAAGCGGGAAAGTCGACGGACCAATATGCATGACATGTACTACCTCAACGGACAGTGAGGACACAGTAAAAAATTGGGAGGCATTATTCTTCAGCAGGCCGTCGTGCAACAGTGTTGGCTGTACGTTAAAGTCTAGATGGCATCGCTGCTAAATTATGTAAGGTTCCATGACGTATCAATTTCTTGTTTGTTTGTGTGTGTGTGTCTTGTTTGTTGTAGTGCGTTATTAAAGGTTTATTTCTTTTTCTTACAGGTATGTACGTCGCTGCTTTGAGCACCATCCATGTGTCACCACTGGCGAACAAAACGAGGTAACAGCGAAACTTGAGAGTCTGAAAGTTAGTGTCACACATTATGAGGAAGTAGTTGCCGAAATTCCTCGTAATATTCTCACAACGCCAGTGATCTTCTCATTGCATTGGATACCCCCATAAGAGAACGAAATAGTTTCCTAAATGTAAAACTTTCTCCTTGTCGTTCTGACTCATTATACCCTCCATATATGGTGAAGGCTTAACTCTTTACTTGACCTTAGTCAATCATTGTTTCCGCAATTTTATGAAGTTGATAATAACTTGGAGCATATAACAAACATTACAACATTGGGAGTAAAGTTTAGCAACAACAGTACAGTCGCTGTTACGAAACAGCTCTCTGATTTGGATTATCGCAGTGTGCTTCACAAATCACATCTGCATCCTATTTCGCTTTGCATGGGGACGTAGTAGTCAAGACATTAGATTGGTTTTTGGGAGGAGCGGGATTTAAATCCCCGTCCGACCATATGTATTTAGCTTTCGTACATCGCTTCCATCACATGTAAGGACGATTCCTTGAAATGGGCTACGGGCGAGGTCCTGCCTTATACTTGTCCAGTTTGAGCTTTTGCTGTGTCCATAATTACTTCCATGTAAATGGAACGTTAATTTCTGAGTCTTCTTGTTTCTAATCTCTTTCACGAAGAATACGGGACTTTTTTTGTCGGAATTGCGCGACTCCCAGTTGTAATTATCTCTCTGCCTACGGGAGGGTAAACAATGAGAGGACTAATACTCCCAGGTGATAGCTTCAAAAGGAAGGGCACGTCTGCAGACTGGATGCTGCAGAATGAGCTTGCTGTGCCAGAGAATGAAAAGCGCTCTGAAAGCAAACTGTTCAGATGTTTAAACTCGTGTCTGTGCCTCAGCCGACTAGGGCGCACATTCATTTGTACTCAACTCACTCCCCCCAACCCCACTCCACCTCCGCCACGGCACCCGCTCCTGCAGAGTAATCACCAGCTCTTTAACCGGCATCATTTTCATCCTTAGACTGTAGAAGCTGAAGGAGTTCGCGCAGATAGACTCATCCTTTGGGAACGCTGACGCAAGCCTAATAGGCCGTAATGGCTCACTGCTCGCAAGAAATTCGCGGGAGCTCAATTGGAACTATGACTGGTCGTTATGTAACGGACGTCACCGATCAGGCGGGCCGTTAGGTGGGCGGCAGCCGACGAGTAGCCTCATTAGAGACTCCACCCCACGCGTTCCTACTGCTGTCCTGCCCCCGAGCTGGTCTCGAAACTCACCACAGAACGCGTGGATAAAACGTGGCGTTTAGCGTTAAATGCAAGTGGCTGCATGAAGTAAGGTTCTACAGTTTAAGTATCTGAGTGACTTGGCACGCTGAGTTTGCTTCTACATTTACTTACCTATATACTTCGTAAGCCACTGTACAGTGCAAGGCGGGGGAGACCGAGAAGAGGTTACGCCGTAGGAATATTTTGAATTTTCTTTCTTTCTTTCTTTCTCTCCAATTCTATTCAGGGATCGACCGCGGACAATTGCCAGCTGTATCTCTCTGCACTTGCCCTAATCTCTGAGGTCTTTTTCTCATAATCCCTACGCGAGACACACAGTGTTCTAGCATTATGTTGTTCGAACACAAGTTCTCTAAATTTACGCAACAGGGTTTCGCGTGAACTATTTCGTTTTTCTTCCGTGAATTCCCATTTAATTTCTCAGCATGTCACGCTTTTGTGTGGACTATAGCGACCCGTTACGATGCTAGCAGTGTGCCTATGAATCCGTTTGATGTCTTTTGTCATGAGGACTTGTTACTAAGAACGCCAAACACTGGAATAGTACCTTAGAATTAGCCGCGCCATCGTGTTGTGTGCGATGAGAAGACACTCTTGGTAGCCCCTTGGTTCCTATTGTCGGCCAGTACATAGTGTCGGAAGTTCGATGCGGTTTTTCGCGGATAATGCTGTAGTATACAGAGAAGTTGCAGCATTAGAAAATTGCAGCGAAATGCAGGAAGATCTGCAGCGGATAGGCACTTGGTGCAGGGAGTGGCAACTGACCCTTAACATAGACAAAAGTAATGTATTGCGAGTACATAGAAAGAAGGATCCTTTAGTGTATGATTATATGATAGCGGAAGAAACAGTTACTTCTGTAAAATATGTGGGAGTATGCGTGCGGAACGATTTGAAGTGGAATGATCATATAAAATTAATTGTTGGTAAGGCGGGTGCCAGGTTGAGATTCATTGGGAGAGTCCTTAGAAAATGTAGTCCAACAGCAAAAGAGGTGGCTTACAAAACACTCGTTCGACCTATACTTGAGTATTGCTCATGAGTGTGGGATCCGTACCAGGTCGGGTGGACAGAGGACATAGAGAAGATCAAAAGAAGAGCGGCGCGTTTCGTCAGAGGGTTATTTGGTAAGCGTGATAACGTTACGGACATGTTTGGCAAACTCAAGTGGCAGACTCTGCAAGAGAGGCGCTCTGCATCGCGGTGTAGCTTGATGTCCAGGATTCGAGAGGGGGCGTTTCTGGATGAGGTATCGAATATATTGCTTTCCTCTACTTATACCTCCCGAGGAGATCACGAATGTAAAATTAGAGAGATTCGAGCACGCACGGAGTCTTTCCGGCAGTCGTTTTTCCCGCGAACCAAACGCGACTGGAACAGGAAAGGGAGCTAATAACAGTGGCACGCAAAGTGCCCTCCGCCACACACCGTTGGGTGGCTTGCGGAGTATAAATGTAGATGTAGATGTGGAACAGTTGCACGTCTATTTGCCCGTACACGTTTCTGGTGTCTAGTTCACCCGTCAGATACATCGCTCCATTTCCACATTTGCATGGCGTCCAAAACGGCATGATCAGGCAGCGATCCCATCAAATAAGTCTGTAAACTGTTCGCGTGCTGCCGTGGTTAAAGTATACCGTGCATGACAAAATGGCGCATCCAAAACAGTCATCTGTGACCCATGGTGCATCGCAGTGGCTCTGTAAACAGAATATACAAGCAAATCGGTGGCATTCCTACCTTTTGCGGGAAGCATATAATCGACGAAGAGTGGAATTTGCACGCTAGTACCGCAACTTTACGTCCACTAAGCGGCGAGAGGTAGCCTTTTTAGATGAACGACGTTTTGTGCTCCATTGGACAGATGGCCGTTAGCGTGTACAGCGTGAAATATCTGAAAGAAAACACTCTGCGACAATCGCTGGAAGGGTCCAGACCGGAGGAGGGAGCGTTATGGTCTGAGGAATGTTTTCGTGACATGTCCTGGGTGATCTCAGCAACCTGGATGACACAGTCGATCAACATAAATATGCATCTATCCTTGGGGCCATGTCTACCCCTACAGGCAGTTTGTTTCTCCTCAGCGCGATGGCATCTACCAGCAGGATAACGTAACGTGTCACACAGCTCGCAGTGTCCGTGCGTATTTTGAAGAGCACCGGGATTAGTTAACATTTTCTCCTGGGCACCAAACTCCCCAGATAAAAAACCAGTCGAGAGTCTTTGGGACCACCACGATCGGGCTGTTCGCGCCATGGATCCTCGACCGTGAAACATAGTGCAGCTGGTTACGACACTGGAGTCAGCGTGGCTCCATATCGCTGTCGGTTCTTTCCAGAACGTCATTGACACACTTTCTGCACGCCTCATGTTGCATAAGGTGGTCATTCACGCTTTTGACAGGTTGTCCCATTAGTGTGACTGGACAGTGTAATTACATGATTCAAAGACTCGAAGAATTCATCACTAATCTTATTGTCGTGTTCTTTTGTCTTATCATAGCAATTATCTTGAGCTTATGTGATTTGCACAGAGTTGCCGTTCGTTACGACAAGAGGAAATTTTGTGCAGCTCTTTCTGCATTTCCTCCGATCGTCCGACCACGATATTTTCTTGAATACAGCAGCATCGTCAGCGATCAGCCTTACATCGCAGATGGTCCTGGGTGGCAAATCTTTTGTGTATATTGAGATCCGTAGTGGCCCTATTACGCTGCCGTGGGGCGCGCCTGATCATAGGCATCCTCAGGGTAGGGGGTGGGGTTTAAAGGGGGCACTTGCCGTCTCCCCTTCCCTCTCCTTCCCGTGCAATCCCGAGTACAGCTTTCTCAAACACTAACAGAAGTGATTTCCAGTGATTTCGCCGAACCTCTCGATTAGCCAGATGCAGCATTACATGACTGACGCAGTGAGGCAGAAGTCTACCTTCTCGAGACTTAGCGACTCATTTATATAAAAAAAGGCAATTTTAGGGTCTTGCCTTGCGCCCTTCTGGGTATATCTCTACGGACGCCCACGAAAGTGATGTCATCCTGATTTCTGTATAGAATATAGGGTTCTGCGAGTTCACTATTCGTCGAGCCCATCACAGTCCCGCTGGCCGTGGTGGCCGAGCAGTTCTAGGCGCTTCAGTCCGGAACCTCGCGACTGCTACAGTCACAGGTTCGAATCCTGCCTCGGGCGTGGATGTGTCTGATGTCCTTAGGTTAGTTAGGTTTAAGCAGTTCTAAGTTGTAGTGGACTGATGACCTACGGTGTTAAGTCCCATAGTGCTCAGAGCCATTTTGAACAATCACAGTCACACATTTGCGAAGCTCAAAAAAATGTTCAAATGTGTGTGGAATCTTATGGGACTTAACTGCTAAGGTCATCGGTCCCTAAGCTTACACACTACTGAACCTAAATTATCCTAAGGACAAACACACACACACCCATGCCCGAGGGAGGACTCGAACCTCCGCCGGGACCATCCGCACAGTCCATGACTGCAGCGCCTTAGACCGCTCAACCAATCCCGCGCTTGCGAAGCTACTTCGCTAATGGCGTGAGTTACTTGTTAGTGGTAAAGTGCCATACTCAAATCCATAGGTCTCGGATTCGATCTCAGAGATTCCTAAGATTTTTATCAGTCACTGATCACGTCTTTCACCTTTGGGGATGTTTGTTGCTGTCAAAAGCGCCGCATTGCACCTTCGTTCGGAAGCAACGTTGAATTTTAAGTCGTCCTATAACTCACTGGATAGGTCAGTTGAAATGCCAGGAGAAGGCAACAGGCTACCACCTCCAAGAAGACCGTGTCTAGTAAAGCACTATGACGTTGAAAACGATCTCCGGAGTCATGACTGCTTTACCACTCTTTAATCGACTCTGCGGTACAGGGTCTAACACGCTTAGGAAATGTAAGAAGATGGAATCTACCTGTTCATCTGCGACTGTTACTTGCAGTGTGTCGTGTACGAATAAGGCAAGCCATGTTTCAGATGTGTGGTACTTCCGCAATCTGTAGTTGTTCTTTGAGAGACGCTTGCGTCACATGAAGTCAGATTTACTGTAAGTTTACTTCGACGGTTCCCAAGCGGGAAATATTTACTGCTAGTCTGTTTGCCTGCAGGGAGCTTCGCATGTCTGTGGGTAATAGCTCCTGTGCTATTTTCATTGTAGGATTCTTTTAAAGCAACATGCGCTCGCTAACCAAGAGTTCTGCTCGCATAGGGATCTAACTTCACTCTTGACAACGCGACCACGCTTTCAAGCTGTGTATACCCTAAATAATTACCTCAAAAATCTGCGTGCTGAAACTCTCACAAGACATAGCAGCACGCCTTAGTTTTATTAAAAAACAAAAAACAGCAATCCGATACTGTTAATAACCTATTAAGGACAAACCTGTAAACCTCCGACAGTAGCGACAGACATAGAAGACTGTAACAAAGCACAGCGTTTCGTGGAGCGTCCGCTGACGGAATCGGAGTGGGCCGTTGTCTTCAGTCACTCGCTCTGTAGTCCGCCGCTTGCACCTCCCAGGCACTTTGTGCAGAAAGTTTCCATCCCTTACATTGACGAACCCCCTATCATCGACATGGAGCCGTGGTGCCAAGCGAAACCGGCAGCCGTAGTAAGTTCTCCCCGGTTTCTCGTCGCTGTTTCCGCCGCCTGGCGGAGTACTTCATTCACTAAGCCTTTGTAAGTTCAATCCATTGAGCAAGTTCCTACGCTTGGTGGGATGTTGAACGAAAGTAAAGCCATTTTCGTTTTTATTGTAGCACAATTCATTCAGACGTTAGTGTATGGTGTTTATATTCTCCATTTCTGTATTCAGTTGATACGTATCCACCATTTGTGTACTCAATTGATACGAGTGAAGTTACACAATAATACGCAGAAGAACCCATTGCATGCTACTTCTATGAAGTATACTTGAAATCATAGTACTAATCTGCTCACAACGATATCTATCTGAGCTACTTCTACGTCATGTTTGATGTCTTATAAATCAGGATATTAGGAGTGTGTACGTATGCTAGTACCAGAGCAGCTACTTAGCAAATATACTACTTCCCTTCGTCGTCCTGCATTGCTGCTTTTATCTGCGATTTCATATCATACATTTTTATAGATTTTTTCTTTTCGATAACGGTTTCACATGTCTGTATAATGGAAATGCACGATATGTATTTTGTACGATTTTGATTCCTGTCAATATGATGGCCTTAACATCACTGAATCTAGAATGTATGGTAGCTTTATGGTGCCAGAATTCTAGTTAGGTTGTCACTGTAGCAGAGGTAGCCCGCCTTGGTGGCTTAGCGGCCATCATGTCTGATAGAATTTACCTTGCTGGGCGCACTAAAATAGGATCTATTCAGCTTCGTCAAGACAATTGAAGAGGTACTTGAAGACTGTGTAATGTCTGCGGGTTAACAGATGTGCTGATTACATGCCCCCCAACGTCTAGTGACTACTCTGCAGAAGATGGATCAGTGGGCGGTCTGACAGTGTTGAGCCTCGTAGAGGACGGTAGCGCCATGGAGAAGAAAATCCCATATAGTGATCTGCCTAAGTTCACCAGACTTCAATCCAACAGCGGAACATAAAAAATTGTATGATACATCTTGTGGCCAGACGGAACTAATTTCGTCTGACTATAACTGTGGGTTCTGGGAGAAAGCTTATCGAACTAGAACACATGAAATCACGCTTCTTTGCCGCAGGATTGTTGTATAATTTAAACTGTGATTGACTAGCAAGGCATCACTAGCAAAGCACTAATTCATAAAGTGTTCTCTTGCAATACAAACTGCAACATTTACGACAGTATATTTCATCAGAAACTTCAATAACTCGTCAGTCCTACACTATAATGCTGACTCCTTCAGCTGAGGTCACGAACTGGGGCTTGTAACGGAACATATTAAAGGCTTTACTTTACCGGAGTATGCGATACCCTCCAAATTCAACCAGTTTAACGAGTATTTATGATTATAGAAAAGTTATTGCGTATGTTAACAATGATTGCATAACATGTCTCCATAAACAGCCAACCCATTAAATTATACTGAATAACTGACCCACACAAAAGTTAATATCACTTGATCACTGATACAGCAAATGTCATCATGTAAAAACGCTAAGTTCATCTTAAATAATTAATATGAAGTACGAAAGAGTGGCCAAATTAGGTATTTTGGATCTCCTTAAATAAAAATCACCCAGTGAAACCTATTTATTCACTAGGAGCGTTTTCACTCAGTATTCACGTAACCAATCCTATTTTAGACGAAAACCAATGTAATTCTTAATAATTCATGTTGTTTACTTATTTATGCAAATTAGAGAAGTCAATTGACAAACTTCTATAATACGGCCTTTTTGTAAAAAAGAATTATTCTGTCAAGTCAACAAATCTGTCTGTGTCATTTTACTAACATGTTAAATTATGTCACTCGATGCAAATTAATAACTTTTCTGCACAAATTATGATAACAGATGTACATGTGACTTGTAAACTGTATCTATTTTTAGTAGTTCTTTGACAATGTTATAAATACAAGCAGCAAGAAGGGTCGGGGCGCAGTCGGAATGTCACTTTGGTAAAGTGTGTTTGTGTGTTATTGTTTGAGGTGGATAAACAATGCAAAGAACATCTAAAGGAAGTACTACTTTGTGTTGTGTCATGGTCTTTGGTGGACAGTGGAATTAAGATGGCCACCAGAGTAATAAGTATTTGAAGTTTACATATTTGTTGGTTTCGCTCGTTCTTTATCATCAGAAGCGCATAAAAAACACGGGACCTCATGCTTTTAACCCTAGACAACCAGATTTAGAGCCAGCATCAGCATCGAGACACAGCAGCGATCCAGCAAGTAGCAGCGATTACCACAACACAATGCATTTTAATGGTGCCAACCTAACATCAAGTGTTAACAAGCTCCGTAAATGGGAGTGAAATAGTGCGATTATAGCAATTAGCAATATCTACGACTAGGCGACCATTACAGGCTGAACTCTTGCATGCTCGACACTATATTGACCTCAGCGTGAGAGCTGTGCTGTATCGGAGGCGTGGTCTTTTGGAATGCTTCCCATTGGTTGCTGCGGATTACAGTGCGCTGTCGGTACTGTTTGTGGTATGGTTTCGTGTTGCCGACTGTGGTGTGGCACCGCGATCTCTGGACGATAGCACATTGCGAAAAAACAGAGAGATTATACAACATGTCGCATTGAAACGTGGCGATAATTTAAGCCAGAAAACACATAAATACAACAGACGAAAAGGAACGCAAGCTACATTAAATATTTTTCGAAAAGAACGAGCAGAAGTTCCTTTTGTTCAAACTTTTGTATCACGCTGCACAGGTAATATCATGTGGGTACTGGCAGATGTTCCCGGTTTTTGTTGACTTTCTGCTGCCTAACACGTTCATTAGAGCAGAGAAACCACAGCTGATGTGTGATCTCGTAATATCGACACCAAAAGATGATGACTGTGATTTCGATACGCAACGCTTTTTCGACGAGCTTATTTATATTATTTATTTATTGATTTACCTATTTATTTATCAGGTTCCGTGGATCCGTGTGAAACAAAGCTACTTGGCCATGGAACTTGGCAGCACATAGTTCCCAGAGCGCTGATTAGAAAAGGAATTAAAGAATCAATAAAACGCGAAAAATAGAGTTTAGGAATAACGAAGAACAGTTTTCAACTACTGCAACGAACTCCTGTACGGAATAAAATAGTTGTGCCACAAGGAAACCTTTCAACTCTGGTTTTATTACTTGGGGTTTATCACTATATTTTGCAGTGTCACTGGAAGCCTATTGAAAATGAAACCTAGTCAGTGGTGTACACCTTCCTGTGCTATACTTATGAAAGCGATATTCAAGTGCGTCTAGTGATCACTGAATGAATTTTGCAGTTCCTTCTGAATGAGTCAGTATTGAGGTTCGCAAACTAACAGCGCAAATCAGTCTGACAGCCCTTTTCGGGAGTAAGAATATTTTTGGTGATGGCACAAAGTTGTCGCAAAATGTTTAACCGGTACCAGATAACAGAGTGAAAGCAAGCGAAGTAAACAAGCCCTCACGTTTCAGTGTCAGAGGCAGCGGAGATCGTTCTTTTAATGACGACACTAGCATTTAGTTTCAGCGCAAGATAGTGAACGTGATACTTCTGACGTCATTCCATGTCAGAAACTATACGCATTGCGTTTTGTTGCAGATAAGCCTTACGCGTTCTCAAGAAGCCGCTCTGATGTTGCTACCATGATTATTAACTACGTGATTTGTTTGATGTTCCACTCTTTCACAATAATATCTGTCGTCTGCAAAATATTGAAGTAATCTGACATGCTTAGTTGTAGATAATTCACATCTGAGGGCAAAGCAACGGACCCAGAACAGAGAACTTGAGCGCACGTACCTCACCCCCTCCCCGCTTCTGTACATGACGCCAGTCAGATTCAAACACCTTCCTGTTTCTTGATAGCGAAGCCGTCTACTTCATGCTTTCTAGATTTGAAGTGAACCGTTTTTAAACCTATTCCTTAATTTCATAATATTTCAGCGTATGCAAAGTTACTCGGCTGGAAACCCAAGAACTTCGGAAGCCTGCATTTATTCAAGTTATTCTTTGATCTGTCTTTCACATTTGATAGTCGTAAATAGAATGATGACAGCAGGAAAGTGGGCCAGTAATTTCCTATGTCTTCTACATTACCTTTTTAAATTTTTTTCATAGGCACTACTCTTGCTCGTTTTAAATACTCTGGAAATTACCCTTAAGCGAAAGACTTCTTTATTTACTATTTGAGAATACTTGCCTACTCTGTACACATTTTTTTCAATGCACATTTGGTACTTCATCAAATCCGCTGACTTTATTTTTTAGGTTTCATACACTTTTACTGATTCATGCTCTGTGGTACATAGCACACAAATACTTACGGTTGGTATATTTGTTTTTGAGTACTTCTGTTGTCTTTCGTCCCAGCACTGGAAAAATAATCAGACACGTCCTATCCTAGGTGGTTTTTATCATTTATTACTTTATTCCCTTCCTTGTCAGTACGGTACTATGCTTGAGCTTGTCTCTCCCAGTTTTTTTTAATGATATCCCTGCATTGTTTATTATTTTGCCTGTAAATGACACCTTTGCAGTCTCAGAACCCACCCACTTCACCGTCGGAAACCTATTTACCAATGCCGGAAATGCGACATCGGCACGGATTGTTGTGCTAGAGTGATCAAAACGTGCAGAGGCTGCTCAAAACAGTATGAACTGTTGGTATAAACACCTCATTCCCAGAACCTGTAATCTACAGCGCAGTGACGTTGCCTTTGTTTTGGACCTGCGCTCTTAACATACCTCGAAGTTTTCTGAGTCACCAGAGCGACAGTAATCGTTATGGCGTTGTATTGATCTGCCGTCATGTCTGACCTTGCATACTTCCATCGAGGGCAAATTGTTAGTTCCCGCGTAGTTGCCACGTACGTGGGAGCACTCCAAAAACTTCTAATAGTATTTAGCGATACTGTTCGTACTTCCGTAACAGCATACAAAGTTTATGATGCGAAACTTGACAGTGACCATCTGTAGAGCTTAAAAGTGGTTTATTACTTGTAGAAAGAAGGGGACTTCCATGAAGATGATTTCTAATCATAATATACTTCTAGAGAAGCCAAAGACATGAATGCGACGGGTACTCCATAATGAGAACATTTACGGCACAGCCGGTATTTCTGTATCCCTTGTAAACCAGATGAAAGCAAAGAAGCACCTTCGTTAGATCAAGGAGATCTCAGCTTAGGTACTCGACCAACGAAAGCATCAATTGTGTTCGACGAGTTCACGTTTTCGCTTTTCCCTAGTACATGCATGATTGCGTATTGTGCGCATCATGGGAAGTGTACCATACGGACTTTTCTACCAAGTCGCTAGGTAACGGTTTTCAAATGATTTTTGTTGTCATAGTGTTTTTAGTGATTTCTCTGGTCACACTGAAACGATAGTTAGCTGGTAAGTGTATAGTTTGTATTGGTAGCCATTCTCCCTCAATTGCTGTGTCAAAACTGTTTATCTCGTACATAAGAATAACTTCTACTCGTCTTTCGCAGCTGATTTTTTTCTGTCATTTTTAGCGCAAAATGTTTCACCTCTTCATATTAGGAACGTTCAGTGGACTTCAAAGCTAAGTGATTTATTTCGTAAGCTATAAATATTTTATTTTCATTTTTGTAGTGTTTCATGACAGCACTTTAATAGACTCTAACATAGAAAAGACACACTGCGAAGGAGCTACGCAAATTGGTCAGAAACTGATATTGATACAGATATCGACGGAAAATGCAAAACTGTGAACCTCGGCGACCGAGGGATGACTGTTTGACGCTGCAATGTAGTTTCATCGCGCAGCTGGCAAGAATAGTAAACATGGGACATGTCGATACCGGGCGTAAAGTCTTTCATTCCGTATTCTCAGTTGGACAGTAACTGCCTTGCAGGCAGGCGCGTTAATAATATACGCAGATGTCAGCATTTGACGGAGGAAGTGTAGTTGGGTTCAAAGACACTGCATAGAGTAATCGGCGAATCTTTCGATATTTGAATAGGACCGATGCCACTATTCGGCGATGTTGCCAATGATCGGTGAACCATAGCCGAAATTGGCGTCAAGAAAGAAGCGTTCGGCCTAGAGATACGACAGAACGTGAGGACCTATCAAACGACAGAGAGGCACTCAGAGCCCAGAATTCATCATCACCATCGATCCGACATGCAACTGGTGCTTCAGTGACCACTGGTACCATTAAAAGGCGGCGTACAGAAAGGCGGCTGAGCCATACGAGCCGACAACCAGGAGAGATGGACTGTGATGCCATTTGATTCTTAGCAGGACCCTTTTGGTTGTCATCCAGTGCATCCTTACAGCGCATTGGCACGTCGACGATATTATACGCTCCGTTTCGTTGCCCTCCGTGGCAAGCCATCCTGGGCTTACATTTCAACAAGATAAAGCCCGCCCCCACACGTTGAGCGTTTCTCGTGCTTGCCTTCTTGCTTGACAAACCCTACCTTCTCCAGCAGTAAAGAATGTTTTCAGCATTATAAGCAGGGATTTCCAACGTGCTCAGGATTTTGTCGCTCTAACACACCTGTTGGACAGAATTTGCCGAGATATCCCGAAGGAGGACACCCAGAAACTCTATCAATCAGTGCACAGTCGAATAACTGCTTGCGTAAGAGCCAGAGGTGGACTAACACATTATTGATTTGGTCAACTCTTGTGAAACTCTTTCTCTTGAATAAATAATCCATTTTTCTGAAATTGTAATCATTTGTTTCTGTGTACACGTACATTGCATCGCATCTACTGATTTCTATCCCATTCGGATACTTCCTTCCTTTTGCCTTAAAGCGTATATGCATTATTTGCAAGGGCAGGATTATCGTGTGGTACATACTTTTTGTGTCTCACAAGCTTCTTGTGTGTCCATACGTGCAAACACATCTAGATTCGACTGAACTCCACAGTTTTCCAACTTCATGGCACATAACCTTGCTGCTGGTTAAAGTGCACCTTCTGTCTTACACCGGTCTTCTTATCCCTACGAACTGCTACACTGCATGTTAAATAGCCCCAGTGCTTTTTTTCTGTCTGTATGTGAAGGTTAATTTACGGAAGTGCTTTAGATACGGTTTTCAGTAATAGAGAGACTGATTCATGAGGAAGGTTTGGTATATAATGTATTACAGCTATACCAGACAAGTTGTCCAACGTAGATATTTAGTGCAATATGTGCGAAGTGTCATCTATAATCTGAATTGCATATTCTAATCTTTATTTGCCACTATTATTTTCCCATCTACTACACTTTACTCCACACAAAGTTAAGTATCCGTTGATGCTGTAGCAGATGTCCCAGTAACCGGTCATTTTTTTCTGTAAAGGTGTTCTATAGATCTCATTCCTGTTTTCTTCTTTTAGCACTTCTTCATTTGATGCTTTATCTCTCCATTGAATTTTAACATTTTTCGATAGCACTGTGTCTCAAATGCTTTCTGTTTCTTCTTGTCTGGATTTCCAGCTGTCCATCTAAAATTCTTCTTTTCAGTAACGTCTTCGACATTTCCGTATGTTAACAGCTATCTGGTAACGGCCTGCATTAAAGACAACTTTCTCTATGTGTGCTCACCTGCTTCTGATACCTGGTTTAGTTCACATGATTGTCACTGTGTATGAGGCCTAGACTGCCACATGACCACAGAAACGAAACAGCAAACAAATCAGTGAAGGGGATTCACTAATACTGCTATAGAAGAGGCCAAGTTGGTTTTATCTGCCGTGGAAAATGATATAGTTCCCCCAAAATAGGTCCTGAAACAGGCTGCTGTTACTCACACAGCACACCTGTTGTGCATGGCGGCTTGCATATCAGGAGCTAAAAAAAAAAACAACAACCACCTTTTTTTCTGCCCCTGACATGTAGGCTGCCCTGCAAAGCAGTTAAGTAAGGCAGGGCACTAGTATTTCCACATAACACACCTGTTGTGCAGAGCAGGGGCTGAAAAAACACGTTTTTTCCCATACCTCCCCACCTATTGGCAGTAGGAGGTTTTTAACCTCACACTGCTGATACTGTTAAAGTTGGCTGTTTGTGTGCCAAATTTGCTTGAAATCGAGCTCGGGGATTGGTTGGAGATCCCACGCGTACAGACATACATACATAAGTACTCACATGCAGTCAACTTACATGTGCACTGACAGAGGATGCAAATTAGGTTTGCTTTAAATACATGCTGTAGTGGACATGAGAGTTAGTTACATTTGAGATTGGACATGGTGAGATGATGATAGTCAAGAATGCCTGTAGGGTCACAAAGACACTATTATCAACATCTTACTTAGTTTGAATGCGGTTGTGTAAGAGGGCTACAAGAAACTGGATGTTCCTTCTGCGTTATTGCAAAAGGCATGGCAGGGATGTAGCTGTTGTACTTGATTGGTGACAGTGGTGGTCATGAGAATGTATGGCTGCAAGACGACTGGGGTTCAGATAGCACATGGCACCACTGAAAGGGAAGACCATTGTGTCTGGCGTATGGCTATGGCGCATCACACTGCATTTGCAGCAGCAATTTGAGCATCAGTTAGCACCACAATGATACAGCAAACTGCTACAGATCGGTTACTTAGAGAACTGCTCCGAGCCAAATGCTCTGGAATATGGAGTCAACTGACCCTAAACCACCGACATTTGCGACTTAGGGGTCCAAGTGTCAGCTCACTGGATAGCAGGGTGGAGGTCTGTGGCGTTTTCTGGTGAGAGCTGGTTCTGCCTCGGTGGCAGTGATGATTGTGCGTTGGTTCGGAGGAGGCCAGTGGTAGGTCTGCAACCAACCTGTCTGCTTGGTATAGGAGCGCTCTCGTGGCCATCCATAATTTGTGCGTCGGTGTGGTAATTGAGTCTGGTGTGTTGCCATTCATAAACAGCGTTCCAGGGGGTGTTGTACAGCAGGATAATGCTCGCCCACATACTGCTGTTGTAACCGAACATGCTCTACAGAAAGGGCATATGATATTTTGGCCTGCTCGATCATCAGATCTGTCTTCTGTCAAGCACGTATAGGAGATCATCGGCGGACAACTCCAGCGTCATCCACAAAAAGCGTTAACCGTCCCTGTAATGACTGACCAAGTGCAACAGGCATGGGATTCCATTCAGAAACTGACATCTGGCACCTGTGTGCAACACAATGCGTGTACGTTTGCTTAATTGCATTCAACGTTCTGGCGGTTACACCGATTATTAGTGTACCAGCATTTCACATTTACAATGACATATCTCGCGCATACATTAATCTATAATCATGCAATGTAAATCACATAAATATATTACCTAGACAAATGTATTCCGGAAATTTCATTATTCTACATTAATTATTATTTTCGGTACTGTGGTGTTTTTTCCTGTCAGTATATATATATATATATATACTATATATATATAGGGTAAATCCTATATATATATATACATAGGATTTACCCTATATATATAGGGTGTTACAAAAAGGTACGGCCAAACTTTCACACACAAATAAAGAAAAGATGTTATGTGGACATGTGTCCGGAAACGCTTAATTTCCATGTTAGAACTCATTTTAGTTTGTTCTTCCACCTACGCTCAGTGGAGCACGTTATCATGATTTCATACGGGATACTCTACCTGTGCTGCTAGAACATGTGCCTTTACAATTACGATACAACATGTGGTTTATGCACGATGGAGCTCCTGCACATTTCAGTCGCTTCTCAACAACAGATTTGGTGACCGATGGATTGGTAGAGGCGGACAATTCCATGGCCTCCACGCTCTCCTGACCTCAACCCTCTTGACTTTCATTTATGGGGGCATTTGAAAGCTCTTGTCTACGCAACCCCGGTACCAAATGTAGAGACTCTTCGTGCTCGTATTGTGGACGGCTGTGATACAATACGCCATTCTCCAGGGATGCATCAGCGCATCAGGGATTCCATGCGACGGAGGGTGGTTGCATGTATCCTCGCTAACGGAGGACATTTTGAACATTTCATGTAACAAAGTGTTTGAAGTCACGCTGGTACGTTCTGTTGCTGTGTGTTTCCATTCCATGATTAGTGTGATTTGAAGAGAAGTAATAAAATGAGCTCTAACATGGAAAGTAAGCGTTTCCAGACACATGTCCACATAACATATTTTCTTTCTTTGTGTGTGAGGAATGTTTCCTGAAAGTTTGGCCGTACCTTTTTGTAACACCCCATATATATATATATATATATATAATATCTGTGTGTGATGGGGAAGTGTACCCGGCGAAACTGCAGGGAAAAGGCACAGCAGGACCCAGAACTTGCCACGTACTGTCGTATTGTTTTAGATGGATGCGATCACAGCGCAGGAATTTCGCGTCCAGTGGTGCGGATTGTCTGCACACCCTGACCACACTGCGTGACTGCGCCGCGCTCCCGTCTGCAGAAATTTCCGTTCACAGCTGTCGCAGATCTCGGCGCATATTGCGCCCTCGGCGAGTGCTGCGCGGTTGTGCGGTTTCACAGGCCCGCGACTGATCCGGCGTGCCTCTGGCCCGGCCACCTGTTCCCGGAATGTTGATTAAATGTTGACTGCCGGCCCACACAGCTCCCTCTCCTCACTGCTTTCCACTCAAGGCGCCGTCTCGCGGAATATCGCGGCCCTCTGAACATTCGCCTGCGCGACGCTCATTAGTTTCCTGATGAGGAAACTTACGATCTTGTGACAGCTGTTCGCAGCTCACGATGTCTGTTACGTCACATGTCTGTGCTGCGAAGTACCGGGTGATCAAAGAGTCGGTATAAATTTGAAAACTTAATAAACCACAGAATAATGTAGATAGAGAGGTAAAAATTGATACACATGCTTCGAATGACATGCGGTTTTATTAGAACAAAACAAAAAACAAAGTTCACAACATATCCGACAGATGGCGCAGGACAGCGAAACCGCTACCGTGACGGGTGAGAGGTACGCCGATATGTTGCAGAATCGCATCATCCCCAGCCTGGCTGATAAACACCTGCTGGAACGTACGATGTTTATGCAGCATGGCGCTCCACCTCATATTGCTAGACGCGTGAAAGATCTCTTGCGCGCGTCGTTTGGTGGTGATCGTGTGCTCAGCCGCCACTTTCGTCATGCTTGGCCTCCAAGGTACCCAGACCTCTGTCCGTGCGGTTATTGGCTTTGGAGTTACCTGAAGTCGCAAGTGTATCGTGATCGACAGACATCTCTACGGATGCTGAAAGACAACATCCGACGCCAATGCCTCACAACAACAAAAAATGGTTCAAATGGCTCTGAGCACTATGGGACTCAACATCTGAGGTCATCAGTCCCCTAGAACTTAGAACTGCTTAAACCTAACTAACTTACGGACATCACACACATCCATGCCTGAGGCAGGGTTCGAACCTGCGACCGTAGCAGTCACGCGGTTCCGGACTGAAGTTCCTAGAACCGCACGGCCACCGCGGCCGGCGCCAATGCCTCACCATTACATGCTTTACAGTGCTGTACGGTTCGCCGGTTTCAAACAACGGTAAACTTATCGTGGGTCCCGTTTCATTCCACGTAAACAAGAATACACTCACGACGACCAAGAAAGGTTGGTAAGTCCAGCCATCGGCGCGCACCAACATATGTGGAGACTCAGCTATCGTTGAGGAATGATGGTGGACATATTGAGCATTTCCTGTAAAGAAGATCATCTTTGCTTTGTCTTACTTTGTTATGCTATTTATTGCTATTCTGATCAGATGAAGCGCCATCTGTCTGACATTTTTTGAACTTTTGTATTTTTAGGCTCTAATAAAACCCCATGTCATTCCAAGCATGTGTGTCAATTTGTACCTCTCTATCTACATTATTCCGTGATTTATTCAGTTTTCAAATTTATACTGACTTTTTGATCACCCGGTAGAGGCCAAATTTGGTGTCAATATCGCGGTAGTTAAGACAAAACTCGCTTTCTGAGTTTGCGGCTGGTGGAGGTGGAGGGAGGTTTAATCACTGTTAAATGAAAAAAAATTACTCAACATCCAGATCACCCGCTACTGAGTCAGTCTGCAGTGGTTTTCAGTCGGAAGATTGGTTTGATGCAACTCGCCATGCTAGTCCCATCTTGTGCCATTCTTCCTGTCTGCATGAGTGCTGCAACCTTCAATATTTTTACCTCCCACTCCTCCCCACCATCACTCTATTACCAAGCTAAATATTACTTTTTTTTTATTACTTGCTCAGTCTACTGCTTCCCTTTCATTTCATTCGGCTCTTATAACTGCCGTATTTTTTCTCTACAAGTTGTAGATAACGTTTCGCTGTCTGTATTTTGTCTCTTCTACCTTCAGGATTTCAAAAAGCGTATTCGAGTCAACATTGTCAAACGCTCTGTGACATTATACGATAGCGTGCCCCCCCCCTCCCGCCCCTGCCCATCGATCACCCATTGACGGAAAAAAACGCAGCACGAAAAAATAATTAATGTGGAGCAATGAAATTTCAGTAATATATTTGTCTAGGTAACATATTCAAATGATTCACATTCTAAGATCACAGGGCGAGATACACAACTGAAAATGTGACATGCTGGTGCATTAATAACCGATGTAACCGCCAGCATGTCGAATGCAAGCATGCACCCGTGCATACATTGTATTTTTATACAGGTGCCGGTTCTCAGTTCCTTGCCTCTTCCACTTGCCTGCAACTCACCATGACCAGTCTCAAAGGTAACTAACGTTCACGACCTTTACAGCGCGAAATTTGAACAGATCTCATCTTTCAGAGCGCGAAATTTGAACAGATCTCATCTTTCAGATGTAGAAGCACACCTACCAACATTTCCTTATGTCGCACAACTCATTTGCGAAGTTGTGATTTCTTTTTTCGTCAGTGTATTTTAACTTTGATGAGGATCTGTAATAGGGGCGTTTAACGTCCTGTGGACAGTGCGGTCTTACTAGGCATAATGGTATCTGATATCTGCAATTTTCTGCCCCCCGTCTAGAATTTCCTTGTACCGGAGTCTTCAGTGCGACAGTGTGATCCAACTTCGGACGATAGATTTGTCCAAATCATACTTTTGTCCGCTTCTCGGTTAGATGTAGTCTTTGCATATAACTACGAGCTTGAAATCTGCATCAGCGCTACGCCGAATTCCGAAGGTTTGTTATCGATATTCAGTATACGTTTCCACTCTTCAGTTAGGGGAAAAAACTATGACGGCCCTGTCGTCTAAAATAACGGAATTTCGAGCACGATAATAGCCACTAATTAAATATAACATCACTAATCTAAGACAGTTACAATGATATCTAATGCAAAACGATTAATTTCCAAACACCAGAAATATTGTTTGTTGCATTTCGAACTACGGGATGGGGCACTACAGTTAAGGTTTCTATATCGGTATTTGTGGGGTCGAACAGATAAGCCACGCCACATATTTTCGTGACCGAATTTGGGAAAACGTGTTATTAATGTTCGGGCTAATAAGGTGTTTTCTTCGCTGAAGATGAAAAAAAATTGTAAAACTATAATAAGCGACAGTCTTTTTATTGGCTTTCGGGACGTGCACTTACAAGCATCTCAACAGTGGAAGATACGACAGTGTGTTTCGACATTCAGATCATTCATCAGGGCCAAGCCATACCAAGGTACGAAGTTGGAGAGGGGTGGGGGGACAGTTAGGAAGAAGAAGATGAGCACGATGACGGTGAAATGGTGCGAGAGTCGCAGTGAACTTCTGCCGTGTAGCAACGACACCAGCGCTGGTGCTGAAGCCCTGCAAGAGGCCGAAAGCCAGTGTTGAGCCCACTCGACTCCCCCCTCCACGTTACCATTGACGCCCTTTTCACTTGCCTCTCGGCCTAAATCACGGTCTTCGTTTTGTCCTGTTTCATGTCGTTTTTGCTACGAACACGGTGGAAAGTTTTACGGTTACTTTATTTATTCATACATATATTTACCCTGTGCCAAAATTAGGGCTGCAAGGCGCACAGATTTAACCAAGTATTTTACTATTTTGTTAATGCATGTATCATGATAGTACTGTTACACTATGTTTTATATTTTACCCACATTCTAATGTTTTGTAAGAATAGTATCACTGACAGCTACAATATAAACTGTTGGCATTTATTTTGCAAAATTCGTTGTAAGGTTTTATCGGACCAAACTGCTGAGGTCATTGGTCCCTAGGCTTAAACACTAATTAACCTAATTTAAATTAACTTACGCCAAGGACAACACACACACACACACACACACACACACACACACACACACACACACACACACACACACACACACAGTGCCCGAAGGGGGAGAGCCGCGCGAACCCTGACGACAAGCCGCCCTAGACCGCGCGGCTTACATATATTTGTCAAGAGAAGAATGGGAGAAATAATTAAGCTTGGGGAGCAAAAGGTATAGGAATGTGGGCAAAGTGTCGAAAACAAAAAAGGATGTAAGGAAGTGATCAGTAGTGCTTCTGCAGGGCTCACTTTCGTGATAGCGTGGCCATGTCCGCTAACGCTCGTAACTTTAAATCCTTTTTTCATAGTTGTAATTAGACAGACATCATTATTGGCAAAGTGTTAACCGTTGTCAGATTGATGTCTCATCCAGTTAAACAGTAAATAATAGTAATACCACACGTAATGCATCCTAGTGCCAATTCTGATTCGTAGGGTTACGAAATCATCCGGTTTTTCGGGGCTCCACAAAGTTTTTAATGCTGTATTTCAACCTCCGGTTGCAAATTTAAGGAAACAGTAAAAACTCCGATTTTTGGACTTCCTTGTCAGACACAGTTCAAAAATGGCTCTGAGCACCATGGGACTCAACTGCTGAGGTCATTAGTCCCCTAGAACTTAGAACTAGTTAAACCTAACTAACCTAAGGACATCACAAACATCCATGCCCGAGGCAGGATTCGAACCTGCGACCGTAGCGGTCTTGCGGTTCCAGACTGCAGCGCCTTTAACCGCACGGCCACTTCGGCCGGCCGTCAGACACAGTAGTCAGTTGTATACTGGAAGTGGTTTATAAAAACAATGTCACAAAAGTGTGTTGCATTTGGCCGTGATAAGGCCTGTGCCAGTTTTGGTGAACTAGAACATCCAACAATATGTTCAGTAAATGAAGAAAGAATTGAGGGACAACATTTTAGAAAGTGGCTGTTCATGCCATATTATACATAATGCTGGCAGAATGGCTTCAGACATTGTGAAGATGGATGTGGAAATTTCTGTCCAGAAAGTATTGTCTCATTTTTCATTTTATATTTTGAGAGCACAAAACTTGGTTTAATTTTGTAATTTTGTAGGAAATAAATATAAGACAATACTTTCTTGTAGTAATACAAGGTACCTATCTTCAACTGAAAGAATTTAGTAAATGTACGAGGCTCCTAAATATTTCTTCGTGCTTTAACAGTAATGTTCCCATTACAACTAGGCTTTTCCTGAAAAATCGTCTGGCTGAATGATGCTACAGTTTTTCATAGCATCTCCTGTTATCCGCACAAACAAATATTGCATACTGAAGGTGAAAAAGAGACTGTAATGGAAGTGTACTCCATCTTGAGTGATACTGTATAAAGTCTGCAAGACAGGACTAGAAATAACTTCAGTCCCCTAAAGTAAGACGTTTGTTGTTGTTGTGGTCTTCAGTCCTGAGACTGGTTTGATGCAGCTCTCCATGCTACTCTATCCTGTGCAAGCTTTTTCATCTCCCAGTACCTACTGCAACCTACATCCTTCTGAATCTGCTTAGTGTATTCATCTCTTGGTCTCCCTCTACGATTTTTACCCTCCACGCACCCCTCCAATACTAAATTGGTGATCCCTTGATGCCTCAGAACATGTCCTACCAACCGATCCCTTCTTCTGATCAAGTTGTGCCACAAACTTCTCTTCTCCCCAATCCTATTCAATACTTCCTCATTAGTTATGTGATCGACCCATCTAATCTTCAGCATTCTTCTGTAGCACCACATTTCGAAAGCTTCTATTCTCTTCTTGTCCAAACTATTTATCGTCCATGTTTCACTTCCATACATGGCTACACTCCATACGAATACTTTCAGAAATGACTTCCTGACACTTAAATCAATACTGGATGTTAACAAATTTCTCTTCTTCAGAAACGCTTTCCTTGCCATTGCCAGCCTACATTTTATATCCTCTCTACTTCGACCATCATCAGTTATTTTGCTCCCCAAATAGCAAAACTCCTTTACTACTTTAAGTGCCTCATTTCCTAATCTAATTCCCTCAGCATCACCCGACTTAATTAGACTACATTCCATTATCCTTGTTTTGCTTTTGTTGATGTCCATCTTATATCCTCCTTTCAAGACACTGTCCATTCCATTCAACTGCTCTTC